>NC_041402.2:71367062-71382062 GCF_900747795.2 Erpetoichthys calabaricus
CCCATGTACTGCCTTATACCAAATAAAAAAAAAAAATCTTAAAATTCACTCTATACCGTACTGGAAGACGGTGTAGGGAAGCTAAAACATGTGAGATATGCTCTCCTTTTTTGGTACCAGTCAACACCCTTACAGCCACCTTCAGAACCAACTAGAGGTGAGACAAAGAAGATTGAGAGACACCAGCATAAAGAGAATTGCACTAATCCAGTCGTGAGGGGACAAAAGTATGGATAAGCTTCTGCTTATATGACAAAAAAAGCTTGACTTTAGTAAGCCACAAGTTGAAAAAAGCAGCTCTTTACAACAGCATTTATCTGTTTGTCAAATTTAAGTTCAGAGTCAAAAATTATACCTAGATTTCATACATGTGACCTATAATATATGTAGTCAAAGGTCCAGATTATTTGCAATTATATTGGTAGACTTGGAAGGAGCAAAAAGAATAACTTCTGTCTTGGATTCATTTAGTTGGAGAAAATGTGATGCCATTCAGCATTTAATATGCTCAAGGTATTGAAAAGGGCAAGTTATTGACACCTTGTCACCAGATTTTAAAGGAAGATAGATTTGGGTGTCATCAGCATAGCAGTGATAATTAATGTCACAGTTTCTTAGGATTCTACAAAGTAGCAACATGTACGAAGAAAAAAGAATAGGTCCCAAAATGTATCCTTGTGGAACCCCATATGTAACAGGAGCTACAGAGGACAATGAGTTGTCAAATTTAACAGCAAATGTCCTACTTTTCAGTTAAGGTGAAAACCACCCAAGGGCTATATTCATAATTCTCACTTCATGATCAAGCTGATCAATGAGGATACTATGCTCAACTGTATGAAAAGCGGCATTAAGATCCAAAAGAATCAGAATAGCACATTTTCCTAAATCATCCGTAGACGGCAAATCATTGGTCACTCTCAGAAGACCTGATTCAGTGCTATAAAATAATCTGAAACCAGACTCAAAATCATCTAAAGAACCAGCCTGATCCAGAAAATAATTTAACTGAGACAAAACAACTTTGTCCAAAATGTTGGCTAAATGTAGATTGGAAATTGGATGAAAATTATTAGGAAGAGATGGGTCCAGGTTTGCTTACCTGGGGCAAGATCCAACTTGTGAGCAATGTCTTCAATTGCCTGCACCACTAGGTTACATTTTGGCAATAGACTACTCTTTGTATATCTCAAATAAATAAATGATTTTAAATCCAATGCTAACTCCTTATTAGCAGTATTTGGTGTAATAACAGATGGGTTAAGAACATACCATGGAGAAGAAAAAAATTAAGTTATCTTTACACATGACCTTTGTAGGTAAGTTATACCATAACTATTTGCGGAAGAAATCCAATCCACCTTCTATAACTCAATGCAAAAACAATGTTCAGTATAATCTCAAATTATAAAAATCAAATTCTCTTTATGAGGTTGCAGATGTTCAAAACCTTTTCATAACTTGACAAGAACTCATAAAATTCAAAAGTAAGAAAGTCAGACCTGTGCTTAACTTTTTAATTCTAAAGGAAGTTTTTAGAAATTTTTTTATGGTACTTTTAATTTGGATTAGTTTCCTTGGCAGATGGAAGCTGAATGTTCTTTATTTTGTTTTTGAATTGTTTTCGTAGCATCTGTTTTTTACCTTATATATCATTTGTAAGAATGTGTTGTGTTCTGTTACAATAATTTGTTTCTGAATAAAAAAAAAATTAAAGAATAGCTAAAGCAGAGTGCACCTAAATACAAAACATCACAAATAAGTAATTTTACTTGAATTTGAAAGTTAAACATAAATCTGTATTTGGATAAAATCTGTCCATTAGTCATCGGAAACTCAGTCTTCCCTTCTGACTCAGATTCAGCTTTGCTGCTGTTTTCCGAGTTTGGAGGGCCAAAAACACGGGGGAACCCCAAAACACTACACATCAAGACGAGTCAAATGGTGTATATATGATATGTAGAAGTCTTCTCATAATAGTATGTTACATGGAACACTGCAAATCAGTGTCAACTAGGCATACCACGTTAACAATACTAGAAACTTAACACATTTAGGCAATATGACAGACCGCAAAGCCAATAACATTTGCTACTGTTGCTACCTAGCTAACTACGCTGCTGTCAACCAGAGCTACTGAAGTCATGAACCAACATTTTGAGTGAATGTCTCAAATGGCAAGTCTCCTTAAGGATCCTGGCTCAGATCATCCCTAGACATGGGGAAAGAGACGCAGATAGTGTTGCCTCCATGTCCAGGGAAGTTGCAAGGTGGAGCTTGTGACATGAATGAGGCAAATGAGACTGTGTGGACATATATTGAAGGAGCCACAGGTGGCCATCCATGGCATCAATGTAGGGTGCTCTCATAAGAATACGACAGATGGCATGCGACTTCCGCTCAAAGCAACTTGGTCATAACAATATGTATCCATATTCCTTGCACAGTAAATCTACCTAAGATTATATAATACATTTATTTTGTTAACTGAGGTATTACTGTATTATTGTTAGCTAATTTTAAATAAATGTCATCATGCACAAAATCTCACTGGAGATGTAGAATGCATAAACTGACAAGGTATATGCTATAAATCTCCCATTTAGGATTAGCCAAAAGAATCACTACAGATTAATTCAGGTGCATACTTTCAGATATTTTTTGTTCCAAATGTATCAAAATTATTGCATATATATTGAAGCCCTAATGGAAAGATATACCACTATTTTATAAAGATTTTGCTTCTTTATCATTAATACCATGACTTGATAAATGTATGAAACATTACTTCTAGAGATGTATATCTGATACAGAACGTTACATGAAGTACTCAACATTTTAAATAATTTACTTGCTGAAATATATTTTAAAAGAAAATTGAACATCAATTACTGGTTAGCATGATAGACCAACTACAAAACATTAGGGCTCAACTTACCAGTTCAAGGGGCACATGTCCCAACATGAAAAAACCTAGTGAATACATCGATTTTTCAAGACAAAAGCATTATTGAGTACTGGTTCACATCTTGAGATTCCACACATATTGTGGAAAAAAAGCAAAAAAAAATGTGGTCTCTCTGCTCGTCTTCCTCTGCTGCAACCTTTCAGCCCCAGCAGAGCAATTTCCTTTAACATTTATTTTTTTCCCTAAAAATTGTGGCTCAGATGTAAATTCCTGTCTTTGTTCTACAGCCAAAAAATGTCACATATATAATCACTCACAATCATTCATTATGTGTGATGAAGATCACAAACAAATCTAAAAAAAACTATCAGTGCTCCAGTTATTCTTGTCATGGACTGCAAAAAGCATCTGCAGCAGGAGACCAATTGTTAATATACAGAGATGACTGCATCTGTATTAATATTGGATAGCACCATTAGCAGCAGTATGATAATTAACAATAATACATAGTTGATTTTAAGTTAAGAATCACAAATCAGTAATACCTCAACATATTATGGGCTTGAATAAATATTTACCAGGAACTAAAAGTGTAAGCTACTAATTGCTTTTATTCACTTAAAAACGTTGTCCTGCCGTTGATCTTTGGTATCATATCTTCACCAACAACGACTTAGCATGCACTACAAAATATGGTAATCTGTTTGTGATGAAGCTTTCTCTTTTTTAATTACCTTACTATTTTATTCCATCATGTGTAGTGCCTGACCGACACAGATTTTTAAACCAATAATGATATATGTGGGCAGCTTAGATGTCTGATTACCAAGGCTTATTGTACCGCTATTGCTGATGTATTTAAGTATTAGGTTTTCCTGGAAAAAACCTTGAATGAAATAAAAAAAGTTTAAGTGTACGATATTTTCACATGAACATGTTTCAACAATTAAACGGGTTACATTAGTGTTTTTTTTAATGATCCAAAATCACAAAGACATCTGATGGTTTTCACTCTCTTAAGTGTACACTGCAGTTAGCACAAGTGTGTAATCTATATATACAGTATATACCTGTATATATATGCACACACAAAAGTCAATGTGTATATGTGTGTATGTATGTATGTATGTTCCAGCATCACATCCGAACGGCTGCAGCGATTTTCATGAAACTTGGTACGCATGTTTCTCATTGGCCGACTAAAAATACTGTAGGATGAAATCAACCCTAACCCATCCCCTTCTGGGTAGGGTGGGGGTAATATCTTGTGATCTTGTATGCACGTTATCATCCAGTTGACACTCAGAACGACCACCAGAGGGCGCACTGGATGTGACTGCCAGCATTCTTTTGGTTTGAGCATCACAGTGTACGAGTTGCTTTTGAAATTAAATAGAGTTGGCCAGTTCCAAGCGTCAACTGGATGATAACATACATACATGACCGCAAGACAAGCACATTAGCGAGTCTTCAATTGTCATTGCGAAGCAGAGCCTTACTGGAAACTGGAGGCGTTTGAATTGAAATGGGTTTCATCGATAACTTCGCATCCAGCTTTTGAGAGTTTAAACATTCATAAATATCAAAGTGTCCACTACTCAAATTTGTCACCTGTGAATCTACGATGTTTAAGAGGCATTGGAGTTTGTCCAAAGGTGTAAAATGATTTGGCCATTTCGGTACACACTTGAAAGCGACAACCGGAACAATCAGTGGCAAGCCATCAACTCACATGCAGAACCATAGGTGAAGGGCTTAAGCATTTCACTCTTATAGTTGCTCCTGTGTAGTATAATTATCTCCTGTACCGTCATCAGTCCACACCTTGAACCCATCCCAGTCATTCAATACATAAGACACAGAGAATGGAAAAGGCAGTCACCATCTACGGGCATAGAAACCACTCGGTAAGTGACAGTTCTTTGATCGATGGTGATCACCTCGATAGACATGTTTAATGGGGGTACGGTTGGAACGATAAAGGAAATGGGTACCTGAACAATGTAAACTAAAGTCTAAAATACCTACACAGTAACTATAATCGTAATAAACAAACAATAAAACAGCGGAGAAGCCATGGATTAAATAAAAAGGCTACGGTTATCAGCAGGGAAACGTGAATACCGTGGCGAAGCAAGGAAGGGAATGAAGAGACCGGAGCGACGGACAGCGTTATATAGGCAGGCAGCCAACTACGTGGGAAGCGTGGGGATGGGGGACCCAACGCCGCCTCACACGGCAACCAAGCTAGCAGGGCTATGGACGTATATATGTACGTAAGTAGGATTCAGTTAGCATTGGGAACCCCCATACCAAATTTCTTGAAGATAGGCCCATAACTAACAAAGACCGTTGGAAAGTTCAATATGGCGGCCGACAGTGGTGTCATACCACCGAAATAAGTACGTACATCGGTTTCTGTTAGCGCAGGGAAGCCGCCTACCAAATTTCGTGAAGATGGGGCCATAAATAAAGTTAAACATGGTGGACACTGTCGACCGTTATGATCGTTCCGCATAGAATTTCGAAATGAAACCTGCTTAACTTTTGTAAGTAAGCTGTAAAGAATGAGCCTGCCAAATTTCAGCCTTCTACCTACACGGGAAGTTGGAGAATTAGAGATGAGTGAGTCAGTGAGGGCTTTGCCTTTTATTAGTATAGATATATATGTGTGTGTGTGTGTGTGTGTGTGTGTGTGTGTGTGTGTGTATGTATGTATGTATGTATGTTCCAGCATCACTTCCTAACGGCTGGAGCGATTTTCATGAAACCTGGTACACATGTTTGTCATTGGTCGACAAAAAATACTGTAGGGTGAAATCAAACCTAACCCACTCCCTTCTAGGTGGAGGTGGGGGGTGATCTTGCGGTCTTGTATGAATGTTATCTATTTGACACTCAGAACGACCACCAGAAGGCGGATTGGAGGCGACTGCCAGCATTCTTTATGTTTGAACACCACCGTGCCCCTGTTGCTTTTGAAATTAAAGAGAGTTGGCCGGTTCCGAGGGTCAACATGATGATAACATACATACAAGACTGAAAGACAAGCACATTAGTGAGTCTTCATTGTTTGTTAATTTATTTTTAACATTGCATTTTTTTTTTCATTACTGTATATACTCACGAATAAGTCAGAACTGGATTTTACTGTATAATTTCTGGTATTTTATAATGTCGTCGTACAAGTCGAATGCGGAAAACTCACGCTATTGGTCCAACAGATTATGATATGCTAACGCCCACTTAAGAAAGTAACCACGGAGCACACTGTCTTTTTTTCTATGTGGGTGTGGCAATGCGCTGTATCAACATGTGTTCCTAACTTCTCTCTCTATTGTGCCTATGTGAGCACACGGTAATACCCGAACTATTCCGAAGCAACGTTTGCACTGATTTGTGTTTTTTGTATCTCACACACTCATACACCTTTATCGTAAGAGCATCCCTTATCTACGATGGAGCGTTCGACGAGAAGAATATATGAAGCTGGTTTTAAAATAAACGTTGTTGAAGCAGGGAAAGAAATTGGTAACTGCGCTGCAGCAAAAAAATTCAATGTGTCTGAGAAACTGGTGCGAGATTGGAGGAGGCAAGAAGATGAAAAAATAAATTTAAGTGTCGCATTTTTGAACGGGCGTATAAGTCGGGGTCTGATTTTATGAGCGATTTTTCGGGTTTCAAGACCCCGACTTATATGTGGAGTATACACAGTATATTTTTCTCAAACAATAAAAAAAAAAAACAAAAAAAAAACAAAAAAAAAAAACACTTTATTTTCCTCCCGTTCAACGCTGGGTATTTCAGCTAGTTGTTGATATTTAAAAAGATATAATACAGTGTATGCTGACTTAAATATGACGAATAATCATCACGGATAGCAAAGTTGTTATATTATGCCCTCTCAAATTCTGATAATATGAAGATACTTTAGGAGATTAAAGAATGAATAAATTAATTAATGCTCACATACATATCCCGAGAGATGTACGCAGTGTAATTAAATTAAACTAAGTGAAATAACTTTTATCTGCAAATGCTTTACCAGTTTCATTTCAAAATAGTATGAACAAATTCTCATGTGTGAAAGAAAGAGTACTCATTTCATAGGCTACTGGAAATATTTAGATGTAGATGTAACTATTTTGCCTGTACAGGCTTTTCTATGGAAAGGCACTTTACTACCCCGCATAAAATTGTGTGTCCCTCTTTAACTGAAATCAGCATCTTTGACACTTAAGACAGATATGTAGACTTACTACTGATTAAAATGGTGCATTAGTAAAGAACAACTGGATAAAAGCAAAGCCAAATGTAAGCTGTGCAACTCAGATGTTAATAATTGTTGTAACACAACAAATTTGAAAAATCATTTATTACCCATAATGTAATCAATATCCAAAAAAGTAGAGCCTAAAACAATCTACACTGAAGACTGGGGGTACTCCTAGCTTCCATTTAATTCGCCTTGTGCCCCAAAAAAATAACAGAATCTATAGCAGTTTTTATCTGTAAAGATAAGAGACGCCACACAGTTGTTGAAAATTAG
Source organism: Erpetoichthys calabaricus (assembly GCF_900747795.2). Taxonomy (NCBI): domain Eukaryota; kingdom Metazoa; phylum Chordata; class Cladistia; order Polypteriformes; family Polypteridae; genus Erpetoichthys; species Erpetoichthys calabaricus. Next base: position 71,374,520 of record NC_041402.2, read on the forward strand.
GGCTTTCAACAAATGATACACGTTTTCGAACTGAGGCATGCTATACCAACCAGAAAGCAATTGAGTGAAGTTATTGTGCCTAGGCTTTATGAAGATCTAAGCAAAACATTGCCATGTCTCTAAGGCCAAACAGACAGAGTAGCCCTAACTTGTGGGACAGCTGATCCAGGGCAGCAGATTCCTAAAAGACAATCACACATTAAAAAACGACTGGGCACGTGCACCAAATGTGTTACAGACAAGCGTGCTGCATGCCAGTCACACCAAGAGCAACCTCACTGCCTATATACAGAGCTGCTGAGATGACTGGCCGTTGTTCCAAAAACCTTTCTAGCATTTCCAATGCGCTGTTCCATTACATAATAGCATCAATAAAAAGTCAGTGTTGGCAAGTCCCATATAAAATGTTGCTTTCTTTAAGCATGTGGCTAGCTATACTGCTATAGTGCAAAACATTTGCAGCATGCCTCACCTGGGCAAAACAAGTGAGCAATTGTTGGAATTTTCAGAGAAGCCTGCAATACAAAAGTAAAGTGAGTGTGTGCACAAAAAGCAGCTGACTTAAAGTAGCCTCATTATAGTGAATTCCGGACATCAATGCTGATAACCAGCCCTAGTAATAGTTCTGAGTAAAAGGCCGTTGGAAGCAAACAGACCTCGACTTTGCTGAAGTGCTGAGCCACTGAAAAACGCTAGCCTGTCCTTTAAAAGTGTAAGCTTTCTTTCTTAATTCTGCACTGTGTATGCATACATTATATATATTAAATTCTTAATGTCTTTTCTCACAAGTTATAAAGGGCCAGTAATGACCTTGTAATATACAAACTGCTACTGAAGAAAAAAAAATATTAAAAATTATTTTATTATTAAAAAAAACAAAAAAGTTACAATACTTTTACTTAATTACAATGCTGTGTAAAAGTAAAAAATTCTGCTTTGTAAGGGTGTATATAACATGAAAATTTCTTTAATTTTTTCTTCTTGTGCATCATTCATTTGACAAGTGCAAGTACGCATTTTGGGAATCTTATTTGCATGTTAAGTGCGCGTCACTCAAAAGCCAGAGTAACTTGCGTCTCTTTGCAGTTACATTTTGGGAGAAGGAGCGGCCAGTCTGTAAACACGCTATTGAGTTGGAACAAACACAGTAGGTTGGCATGCATTTGTTGACAAAGTTTTATCAAACAACTGCTGTAATACAGAGAAAAGATCTATATGCCTTAAAACACTGCTCTTTTCAAAGCTGGCAGATGGGGCATTTTAAGGCTGAATTAGACTAAATAATGATCTGCACTGCACAGCATTTTGGGGGAAAAAAAAACAGACTTTGGAATAGTGGCCAGTGTATTTCAGGGAATCTCTCAAAGTGAAAGTGCTCTATAAAGCAATCATGGTGGTATTCAGAGACAAATAACAGTTTCAAAGTGAAACTTCTGCTGTTTTGCACCAGATAAAACACCCAACCTTCTACGAACTACAAGTAGGCTGTTCAATGGCCATTTTGGCAGTTGGGGGAAAAATGAAGGAAAAGCGTGGCATGCAGAATTTTAACAGGAAAAGTGTGAATTTCAGCCTATAACAGTAAGTAAATGAGTGACTATATACATCCTGTGTAAAATTTTGCCTTATTGTGAGTTCTGAGGATGATGAATGTGGATGAAGGGTTAGCACATGGAATTGCTTTTGTAGTTATATTGTTAAGGCCCAATTCATTTACCTTCATTTGCGTATCATTCCAGAGGAGTGGCTTTTCAAATAGATCTTTTACACTAGAAAAATAACATAATAAACATACTTATGCTTTGGAGCATTTCAGTATCATAATCTGTGCCAGTTCAATTGATACAATGCATATGTGGGGATCAAAAATGACCAGTCAGCTCATATAATGTGTACACACAACATGCCACAGAAAGAGTATAATGCTGAGTATTGCCTAAACCATGGCAATGGCTCTTTCAAAAATCTAAGACTTTGATTAAAAATATGTAGTGTATCAGTTCAGATTATTAGCACATACAGAAAGTTCAATGGAACTCTTACTTGCATGCTTGACCAACATGCACCATGTTGCGAATTTGGCATGAATCTCGTTCTGTAGCCTATGTAAATATAATAACATGAATAAAACAGTTGAAAGCCAGTCACTGCCACAATTACCCCTTGCCAAAGATTCCAATGGGTTACAATTTCACCTAGGTAATGTTATTACAGACATGGCAAATCTGACAATCTATGAAAATGTAGCAACAGTCCGATTTCTTTGCTTGATGTTAACATGCATCCGAGATCAAGCCATGGCTGTAACCAGTAGGATCAAAGCAACATGGAACTTCACATTGTATTCAAGTACCATTTGCAGGTGGAATGGGAATTAGATAAGAGACTGGAGTATGCATTTGACATCAAACCACTATGTCTTTATGTGATTTAGTATGTGGTGTCAGTACAGCATATTAAAAAAAATTGATGTGAGTAAATAAGTTAAAAAAATTAAAGTATACATACTGCTGATGCAACATTTTGAATCACATATAGTTACAATGATTTGATGGTTGACGCACAAGTTAAGTCAACTTATTTTATAGCACACTTTTGTGCAGAAAGCCATTCTGTTTATATTGCCATGGCACAATATAAATGTTGATGAAACAAAACTGAAGAGGGAAAAGGAGGAAAATATGCAATTGCTGTTACGAGCAAAGCTTAAGGCCAACTGCCAGTTTGTAGTGACCTGTAGAAAATGTCTAAAACTATCCTCACAATGGCAGCTGTAAGCAGACCACTGAACAGGAACAAGAAAACAGTACCAAGAATCTGTGATAAAATGCCTTACCTCCTGCTTCCTTTTATTGGCATGCCCCATAAATGTAGAAGGCATGTTTTGTTTGTATGAAAAACTGACATATTTGGTAAGTTTTAAACCTTTAATTTTTATATCTGAACAGATGTCCATTACGTGCATGATATTTTCTTTGACTGACCTCGAGTTTCTGGGCGGGGCTTCGTTGTTCGTTTCCCAAGGTTTTCGATGGTGGACGTGGTCGGGTGTCGTAACCGAAACGAATAATGAAAAGTCAACGTGGCTCAGAGGTGCATTTGGACTCCTAGCACAGATGAAAGGGACTAACTGGGTGGTCGGTGAGTTTTTGCGTCCGGACACATGAGCAGGCAGTGTGAATGCCTAGACAGCGAGGGTAGACGCGGGGCGGGGAAAAACGGAGTGTTGGTGGGGCGGGGGGAAACGTTTTCCGTGTTCCTGCAGAACCATCTAAGAAGAAGTATGTTTGTCGCGGATGCGAATTGCTGTATGTAGCGTGTAAAACAGTTTGCTATGGTGCACCACGGTCGTGGCGTCGTAATCGAAAAGTCAACGTGGCTCAGAGGTGCATGTGTACTGTAGGACAGACGAACATAAATGACGGCGTTTTTCCGAGTCGTCGCGTCCGAGTTGGTGCCGTGGGCTCTGCGAGTTGTCATCATATTCCAATGGTCTTAGAGTTGGTGGGCGTGGCTCCTTCATGCGTGCTCAATGGGCGTCTTACTTGTCGGCAGCTTAGTGAATCCACGCCCCTACCGGCGTGCTTTCCATGGGTGGCTACTTGTCGGCGGCTAAGTGAATTTTTTATATATATATATATATATATATATATATATATATATATATATATATATATAATATATATATATATTATATATAGTATATATATCTATACATATATATATCTATACATATTAATAAAAGGCAAAGCCCTCACTGACTGACTGACTGATTGACTGGACTGACTGACTCACTCATCACTAATTCTCGAACTTCCCATGTACGTGGAAGGCTGAAATTTGGGCAGGCTCATTCCTTACAGCTTTACTTACAAAAGTTAGGCAGGTTTCATTTTCGAAATTCTACGCGTAATGGTCATAACTAGGAACATATTTTTTGTCCATATACTTTAATGGAGGAGGCGGGAGTTCACGTATCGCGTCATCACGGCCTCCTACGTAACACGTGAACTAAAAACAAGGAAGAGATTTACAGCACGAGTCAAAACGCGGGAACGAAGGTAAATGACGTTAATTTTTGGACTGTCTTTTAATACTGTGGTAAGCATACATATTAACACGTGCATTTAAACGTGTGCATTTACGGGGGGGTGATTTCTCAGGCTTAAAAGCTCGCCTTTTATCAAACGCGGGGAACAAAGGTAACTGACGTTGTTCAATGTCTTTTATTACTGTGTAACCATACATATTAACACATGTGCAATTAAACGTGTGCATTTACGGAGTGATTTATCAGGCTTAAAAGCTTGCCTTTTACTAAAAAAGGTAAATGCAAAAACTATTTTCAATCAGTTTATTGAAACGCTCCCGTTAAGGATTGCAATAACATATTCGCGAGATAAAAGAACGAAGTAGGGGGAAATGAAGGAAGAGCGGCAAACAGCGAAGAGCAAAAAATTCATTAAACAATTGAGAAGGGAGCGAGTGAAGCATACAAGCATGTCATAAGGGAAACAAAGCACGGTGTAAAACGTAAGTTTAAATTAAGTTTATAGAAGACGCTCCTCCGCTCGCCGCTGCGGATTGCAATAACATATTCGCGAGATAAAAGTTTAATGAGAAGACACGAGGTATAAACGAACCACATGCCGTGGCACAACGTTAGTGGCAACAGTTTCAACCATTCTATGATCTGCTTCTCGCAACTGAAAGACGGCACATGGCGGATGTTAGCTGACTTGCTGACCGCAACGTTAGGGGGCTTCAACTCTGGCGCTGACGATAAGAGATTCGATTCACGAGAGGGGATGCAGTGAGTGTGTATGCCTGATGAGCCCAGAATTAGGGAGAAACACATGTCCGCATACTCTTTGCATTATTTGAAAGTAAAACTATTAAAACCATTCTATGATCAGCTTCTGGAACAGAAAGAGGGCACGTGGCGGATGTAAGGCGACTTCCTGACCAACCACAAGTGTTACCTGGCAGGTAACCACCCATACAGTCAGATTGTGATTCAGAAAACGAATGCCATGAATGTAATTACCACGATCTACATACTGTCAAATAAACGAAACACACGCCGTAGCGCGACAGCTGTGAAAAGCGAAGTTCAGAAAAAAACAGATCCTTAACAAATTGTTATTGGTATATTTTCGATCCGTTTAAAAGGTTTTCTTTTTATTAAAAAATTAAAAGCGGTACTTCGCTGCAACGAACCGCGAGAATTTGGCTATATATATCTGCTTCTCGCAATTAAAAGAGGGCACGTGGCGGATTTTAGACGACTTCATGACCAAACTTAAGTGTTACCTGCCAGGTAGGGTTACCACTTTTTAATACAAAAAAAATAAGGGACGCATACTGCAGCGGGTGCCACATCTCAGTGCCAACAGTTTGCAGACTCTACTTAAAAGACCCGCTCTCCTCACTGGACAGTTAAAAAGACCTATCAAACTAACGATGACATCAATATTACCCAATCAAAAGTAAGAAAGGAGGCATCTTCATAAAATGCGTGTGGGATGATTTGCATGAGACGCTGCTTTAAAAAAAATGCTACAAAAAATACGGGACAAATCCCGTCCCGTATTGATTCAAAACGGGAGGCGCAATTTCATTCTCAAATGCGGCACGATTCCGTATTTTAAAGGACGGGTGGCAACCCTACAGTGCCAGGTAACCACCCATACAATCAGATTGTGATTCAAACTAGGAATGCAATGAATGTAATTACCCCGATCTACATACAGGCGAAAGTCTTGCAACATTCAAAGATGATGGTTTTGGGATAAGTACACCATACAACATAAAAGAGCTTATGAAGCCTTGAACCGAAAAAAGCAAGATCTCAGAGATCGTAAAAAAAAAAAAAACGAGGTAATGTCGTTTTAATCGCAGCAGATGAACTCAACGCGTGTTTAAAATCCATGCTTCTCCCACGCTCGGTTATATGTCGCGTGTTCTCAGGTAGGTACACCAAAAAATGTATACATTTAAGCATGTAATGGGCAAACAAAAAATGAGGTATACCCGAAGGCACTGCAGTAGTACTTAATGTAACTTTACTTCTTAAATGTTAATGTTTTACTGTTTAATAATTTATACGCTTCTTATATGTTGTTCAAATTCTTTTATCCAAAATACCAGTGACAGCGCAATGCACGATAACATGGAGTGATACACCATACGCATCCGCCCATGGCCGCCCTGGTGTGCGCAGATAGGAGTTGATTCTACAATAAAATAAAATAAAGATAAAAAGAGTAATACAATCATCACTATAAAGCGGATAGTAGACGTGACGTACTATATGTGTACCAGATTTCAAGTCAATAGGTGAAACGGTTTGCGAGCTACAGGTGATTTAAAATCCTGGACAGACACACAAATTGCCACGGTAGCAAATTACAGAAGAAGATTTTACTGTTTAATAATTTATATTTATATGAAATGCTGCTTCTTATATATTACTTCATATTCTCATATGATAATGATGCTAATGTTTATATTGATTTCTATGTTATTGAAACTGCATGTATGTGTGTATATGTATGTATATATATATATACTAGCAAAATACCCGCGCTTCGCAGCGGAGAAGTAGTGTGTTAAAGAGGTTATGAAAAAAAAGGAAACAGTTTAAAAATAACGTAACATGATTGTCAATGTAATTGTGTTGTCATTGTTATAAGTGTTGCTGTCTTTTATATAATATAATATATATATATATATTATATATATATAATATACACACACACATAAACATTTATATACATATACATATATATACATATCTACTATACACAGATCTACATATATATACACACATACATAAACACACACATAAGACTTATTGACTGAAACAGGCTTTCACGAAAAAAGTTAGGGCTTTGCTACAGGATACACCCTCCACAAGTTAAGCAAGTAAAAATAAAATATATATTTCTGTTCTATTTAAACCTTTTAAGTTCATATGCATAGCCCCATTTGGCTGTTTAATTTTTTTTTTTCTTTCTTCAGTAATATTTAATCGCCTTAAAGAAAAAGAACATCCATTTTACTTTTTTGTATCTCTTTAGTAATATTTTACTGTAAAAGGATAACCAGGATTTAAACCTTTTATGTTTCTTTATACATTTATTTTACACAATGTTGAAAAATTAATAAGAAAGCTACATATTTTGGCAGCTGCTGCTTTCATTTTCAATGAAATGGAAAAAAGCTCTCCAAGAGAAAACGTCAATGAAGAAGAAACAGTTTGCACTATCTAAAAATCAGAAACCCTCATTTAAAAGTTTGCTGCAGATGACTTAACTGAAAATAAATGAATAGTTCCTATGTGTATAATACATATTTATCTATTTTACTTATGCCTTTATTCCACCAACTTACAACATCTGAGGTACAATTTGTTACATTACTTTTGTTTTTTGCAGCACAGGCAGTGAAGTGACTTCCTCAGGGTCACACAGTGGTGTCAGTACCACGATTTGAACTGACAAGCTCTGGGTTTGCTGAAATATTACTGAAAAAGAAAAAA
>NC_041402.2:71687062-71817841 GCF_900747795.2 Erpetoichthys calabaricus
CACATGGAAAAAAATAAACATTTGAAAAAAAGAGAAAAGTAACATTGCAACACTTTCTTCTCACCACTCTTCACTTGCTTAGAAGCCATGGTTAACTGCAAAAGCACATGAAATACTGTAGAGCACAAAGAGTTCACAGGTAAAGCACGCACGTCTGACTGAGAACAATGAACAAGGAGAGGCTGAACACGTGCTTAAATACAGTAATCGGCACGCACGAACCGGAAGGGAAATGAAATAGAGCACATAGAGTTCACAGCGAAAGCACGCAAGCACACACGTCTGACCGAGAACAATGCAACAGGTGCGGAAATCATCGACGTGCACAAACTGAAAGGGAAACTGGCTTGTTCGTATACCGAGTGTGTGGTCGTGAACCGAGGCAAAAGTTTGGCAAACGTTTTGGTCGTAAACCGAGTACCGAGACGTTCGTGAACTGAGGTTCCACTGTACTAATGATACACAAAAAAATGTCCAAAATAGTGGCACCCCTGGAAAACCAAAATGGTTATTTGTTATGATGAGAAATAGTTTGAGCCCCTCATAGTGTTTCAAACACACAAAATAATGAAAAATAACTCCCTACAGCAAAGAAATACACAAGACGATTAATTCAGAATACCTGGAAAAAAGTTTTAAAAGCAAAACATCAGAACAATGCTTCAACAATTTACAAGTGCAGTTTCCCATACTTGCATGAAGCATGGCAGTTGAAGAGAGCATGAAGTGTCAGGTAGGACTGTGCGATGTCTTAAAAGTTCACATCATCATTTCAAAACATTGATAATGTATAATATTTTGGGGGTGAGGTTGTTTGTTGGCCGAGGTTGGAAAGATGCTTCTGGGTTACAACAAATAGCTGCTGTAAACACAACCACATATATTGTCTACACAGGATGGGAGGGCTTTAATTCACATGTCTCCTGCTGTGAATATAGGTGTTTTCACAACTAATTTGTTTGGACCAATTTGTTTGAACTCTGATTTGATTTCCAGAAGAGTCCGGTTCAGTTAGTTAGATGTGAGGATGCCAGTTGTACCTTGTTGTGGACCAAGTGAATCCTGGTGTGGTTTGCATGAGGTATGAAAATGATTTGACATGGAACCGATTGAACTACATGAAATACTGAGCATTATAAAATTGTGTATGCTGTGATAGTCAACTAAGCATCTGATGTCATTAATAGGGAATCTCATTGGTAGCTTAATGAGTTGAGGGTTAACATGGAACATTAACAACAATAAAAAAGGTACAAATAAAAGTTTCTAGTCAAACGGAGCAAGCCAAGCTCCTGCTCAGGCTCCAAGTTCTCCTCTTGCATGCAATAAGAGAGCTGTTGTAAATTCACTTGTGTTTGGGTTGATTAAGGCACATACAGTGGTGCTGAGAAATGAACAGCAGTGCCTTGTGAGACTGATGAGCAAACCCCCTAATCTTATGCTATGAAAGTGATGTGTGCCGGTGAGTGTTGCATCCTCTCAATGCACACACTAACTTTGACATATGGAGTAAATATTAAACAATCCAAAATAAATACTATTCACTAATCAGGGGCCTAGATAAGGGGGTTACCCCTAAGTGCTAGCAGTCTAAAAAGTAAAACATATTAAGAGCACAGTGTTTGTAAAATATCCTTTTTTTTTTTTTTAACTAGAATACAAAATATGCAAATTAAATACAGTATGTAAATTAAAACCACCACACATACATGCTGAAAAAATATGTAGTTGGCTTGAATCAGATGCTTTATTCATGATAGTACCTTTGGAGCAACTGGTAGTTTTTCAAAACGTGGTGTAAAGAGCAAGAGAAAAGAGAAACAATTGTCCCAGAATAGAACAGCTATCCCAAAAATCAAGTACACAAGGTAAGGTATTCAACTGGACTTGTCATGTTCTGCAGTACATTATTACCGTACCTAAAATGTTATCTAATTAGCCAGCTCCACTGGATTGCAAAGAGTCAAGGAAAGCATCCTGTAACATCTGCAAATATTTTGCTATTCAGCATGAGCTTATTACTACTGTTGTGACTTGGTCAGTTGATAAAATTTGGTTGTGTGTCCCTTGTGATTCAGAAAGAACACTGGAATACAAGAGTCAGGTGTATTAAATTAGGCTAGAAATCTCATTTGGCAGGAACACATGGAACACAATTTGTGCCAAAATTAGATCAATATAAAGGTAATTATGAAATAATCACATGGAAAAACGCAATGATTTTGAAAAACTACAACAATGTATATAAAAGATTGATTGATAAGTGACAAAACCAGCTTAAAACACACCTTTTGAAATAGTTGATATTGTATCAGGAATTTTTGCTATCTGTGTTCTGCTGAAAACCTGAGCTCAACTCTTTTTCTTGGCTAACACTACAAACCATAAATAGTAATCAGGTGCAATATTTCTTCAATATCTGCTTGTTAGTTATGGTAAATTGGAAACACATTTTTCTTTGAGATTTTGGGTGTTTAAATTTGTATAGTAAAGTTTTTATATATGTGTGTGTGTCTACTAATAACACAATTATTAAACAATTATACTTTTTTGTTCTTGTAATCAAGTTTTCTGATTGTAAAAACTTTGGTATAAAATATTCTCTATGTTGTTCCACCTGAATATGCTGGCATGAGGCCATGATGGTAGTCCTGCTGTATCACAGATTCAGTGCCCTGGGTTTGAATTCTGTGCCCTGAATGTAGTGTGGCTTTCTGTCTACTGATTCCACATTGGCCCTGGGTGAGTGTGTGTGTGTGTGTAAAGGTTCTCAGTGATAGACTGTCACTCTTTTCAGGACTGTTTCTTGCTTTACACCAAGAGCTCTCAGGATAGGCTCCAATCCTTGGCTCAGCCCAAATTATATTTGGCTGAATTTTTATAAACTCTAAGACTGCAGTCAGTTAGAGAAGCAGCCTGAAATGTAGATATAGGGCACTGCCATCTGATTTAGCTGAGGATTTATAGGGGGCTTGAAGTCAGATTATTCTGTGAAACTTAATTTTTATTTCAAACATTGATTTTTAATTTTGCTTTGTTGTGAATCTTCAGCACTAGTTTTTTGTTCAATAAATATTTTCAGTGACACTTTCTCTGTTAGACTGACTTACAGACCTTAATCTGAAATATTACTCTGACGAGTGTTTTCTTTTCTTTTATTAATAGATATTCTAAACATTTTTTTCTCTTTTGCACAGATGCATAGGTTTAGACTGCTTCTTTTCAGCAATGAAGATGAGGATCGACTTCCCATGATAGATAACTTTCGGCCTCCACAACCACTGAAAGGCAGGAAGGTGCGAGCATCATTCTGTGAATAAGGACAAGCCCAGGCACTGACTTTGTCAAGTGTATTCTGAAGGACTGTGATTCAAGTGTATTCTGTTTTTATAGCCCACAGTAAATCTCCCCAGAATGCTGAAGCTGAAGGCTAAATTCAAACTCCTGGAAGACAAACAGAATAGATTTCTTTACTAGAGCCAGAAAGAGAAACACTGCTGAAAATAGCCATTTTGGATCTTTATAGAACACATAGAAAACAAGCTCTGGTCTCTTTGACAGGACTACTTTTCTTAGATTATTTTCTTGAGATTAATTTATCTCGTGAGTGCTGTTAGCATGATACATTATAAATAGAACTGTTAATTAAATGTGTAAAAAAAAAAAACAAATGGAAAGAACAAAATGTGTTTGGGGGTTACAATGATAGAGCCTAGGTAATTATTGGTTTTAAGAAATACATTTGCTGTACAGAAGATTCATCCCAAAGCTATTATCTGTAGTTTACTGGATGTTTAAAGGCATACATAATAGAGTGATTCACATGGGGATTCTAAGCAGTGTGGGTGCACTAATGTTTATGTGGGTCTGTTTAATATGCAATAGCTGAGTGTTCATTTTTTTTCCTGTTGCACTGTTGAAAGGTGCTAAAAACTGAACATCATTTCCATAAGGGGCTTGAGAACGAATAACTCATTCGTTGTTTAGTGAGTATTTATTTGATAATAACAGTTATACATATTAGCATAAAGTAGGACAGAACAGGTGGTATTTTGTACTTCTAGTTATTGATATTTATTATTGAGTCAGTGTGGACAAACTTATTTAAATGAGTTCAAGGGGAATTACTGTTGCATACATTCATTTGACTGATGTTAACAGAATCCATAATGTATGACTGTTCTTCGTATGCTAAAACTAAATGAAGATTACATTTAATTGCTAGGACTGATGCGAAAAAGAAATGTGATACACAATAATTATCAATCAGTGACAGTGATCCCTACATGAGCCACTGTTTATGCTTGATGGATGAGATTATTATTTAAAGAAGTGGCTAACTGGTGAGGCTAAAGCCATGGGCACACACCAGAACCAGAAATGACCGTGAATTGAAGGCAAAATACAAAAAAGGGATCTGTGTGTTACACCTCATCTGGTACATTAGTGCTGTATATTTTAAATCCAGCTAATATACTTAAATAATTTCTTGCTGCTCTATTGACTATTCATTCTGATACCACATTTAAATGATTTCAGTTGACCAATATGAAAAACTTTGCTTAGGTGAACTGTGGTGGGGACTGTAGTTTGTGGTGTTATGAACATACAGTTTGTTTGCCTATAAGAAGGACTCTTCTAGTGCTTGTTCCACCAAATATACCTCTGTTTAGTAATTCTTGCACTACACACTATGGGAAACATTACTATTAGGACTGGCATTCTGCATGCTCAGTAGAGTGGTCAAGTACTAATATTGTTGAAGGTTTAATTATGACAAAATTAACCACTGGGTAGTATGCTTTGTAACATTTGTTAATGTGTCATTGCTGCAGCTGAATTAGTCAAGTTCCAGTTTCCTAGTTTATTTGTTGACAATCACAGCCTGATAAAAAAACATGGCTCACTACTAAGTAAATCTGTGAACTTTAGTTTCAGGGCCTTAACCCTTGGGGTGATTTACAGATTACAGACATGTTCCAGCAACATTTGGATCAGAAACTTTATAAAGTAATGTGTTAGATCTCGATATATTTCTGATTAGAATAGGATGATTAGTAATGGGGTAAAGAAGAAAAGTGTGTCTGACATAAAACATCCTCTAACTGATTTGTAGAAAAACATGTTCCCTTATTGCTACTCTGCCGGTGTGTGGTGGAAATCACTGCAGCCTACATTCACATTCAGAAATGTTTATAAATAGTCCTACTGTTCCTTTAATAGTAAAAGCAAAATTGTAAAAAAGGTGCCCTGTCTACTGTTAAGATTTGCCAATAGTCCTAATGTGTAAAATTAAGCATAATTAAGGCATCATGGAATACGCAAAGACCACAATGCTCCTTTTTAATTATATAGTTGTTTTAAAGAGCTCATTAAATTATTTGAGTCATCTGCAATTTGTGAGCTCTGCTGAGATATTAGAGTCATTACCAAAAACCGAAACATTTTTCTAAATGCCTATGTGTTAGCCATCTTCGTAATTATATTAAGAAAACTGGTGAACCATTTACTTTAACTGGTTTTTGCCTGTAGTTTTTTTTTACATAGCACCTTCAATGTTGTTCTCTTTTGAAGATCTTGATGTTCTATAATGCTGCTTCTTTAATAATAATAATTATAATAATTGATTACATTTATATAAATCATACATGCAAATTCAAGAACCCATAATAACAGTGTCTTGACAGTGCCAGTTGAGAAACTGAAACCTTGGCCCTTATTTCAAGTACAGGTAAAATACCGTTACAACGAACTCCCAGGGACCTAAAAAATATTTCGTTGTAACGAAAATTTTGTTGTAATGAGATTCTGCATTTATTGCTATAGTGCTTTCTTTAACTTGCGTCCAGGCATTTGCAATCATTTCAATAGCTTCTTTCACATTAATTTTAATCTCCTCCTGCCTACAAGTTATGCTGATGAGAATTCTTATCAGCATTTCATTGTGATGATGCACTTTAAGGGTGCGAATGATGCCCAAACCCACTGGCTGAAGCGCTGCCGTGCAATTGGGTGGGAGGAATTCAACGCGAACATTATCTAAATGTGGAAGCATGTTGTGGGCAGCACAGTTATCAATCAGAAGCCGAATCATCCTTTTATTTTTTCTTCATATTGTGAGGTTTCTGAACTCTTTTGAGACCCCACTCCCCACCCAATAGGAACGACACGCTGAAGTGCATCCCGAAGCGCGATTGCAGCGTCTGTGGAAGATTGTTTGTCCGTTGCTAGGACAGGTCAATAGGAGGCTCACAGCGCTGCAGTGAAGCACCACAGAAGCAAATCATAAAAGATCGGGGTCGCGCTATAAGTCCCTGTCTTGCACCCCAAAACACGAGGCTGAGTCTCAGTACTTTAGCAAAACCAGCTTTATTCAGCTTGAAACATGAATGGCACAGTTATTTATTGTAGCGGGATCTGCCACTCTGCTATACACAGACACAGCAGTCAGGCAGGGTCGTGCAGGTCAGTGATCAAGTAATCCTGTTATCTGCATTTACAATTACGTGCTCCTAACCTTGCATCACCCATCGAGATCTTTTCTGTTCACGGAGATTGCACTTCGGCATGCTCTTCGGCTTGCTGTCTAGTTGTGGGAGGTCCCAAGAGAGTTTACAAACCTCACATTTTCTTGAATGAGTGCCGCATTAATAGGAATGTTTCTTGAACGAGCATCACTGAACCACATAAAGACGACTTTTTCGATGTCTTCAAATGCAGCAGTACACATATGTTTGCAACCCGAGATTTTTCTTCTTTTTTTGCTCTGTCTTTCAAGAAAGTTGACAGTGTCGAAATTACGAATTCACTGGCAACGTCCTTTTTTTTTTTTGCTGCAATCGAGAGCTGCAAAAAATTAGTTTTTTTTCTAATATGAACTGTTATCATTTTTTCGTGTCTGCCGTTTCTATAGGAGAGTGACAATGAGTTAAATTCCAATGGATGTTTTTCAAATGTTGACGAGCAATAAGCAAAAGGTATCACTGAAAACCACTGAAAACAAAAATAGCAAAAAAAAAAAAAAACAGTACAAAGAAAGTTCAAAGAAAGAAAAAAAAATTACAGTGTTTCTGTTTGGGGATCGTTGTGCACAACTGAGCTGCGGCCACAGAACTAACTGCTCTGTGGATGATTCATTCAGGCATTTCAAGGTCTTTTGTGCACTTCGTTGTAATGAAAGTATTCACTGAACGTACTTCGTAGTAATGAGATTTCTATAGACTAGTGTCATATGGGGAAGCTGTCAGGACCGTACAAATACATCGTTGTAAAGATTTTCGTTGTAATGGAATTTTACCTGTAGTTTTAGCATTATATGTCATGAAAGACAAAATAAAGCTAACTCAGATAATTTCACAAGAGTCGACATGTGCTCCTGTCTTTTTGATGTAAGTAATAACATTGTTTACTACAGCTCACTACCATAAACACTTTTTATTTTTACTCATAGAAATTGATGTTCGCATTTGTTCTTTTATTTTGCAAGTGGATGACTGCTTTAAGATAAGTCAGAGCAGCTATTTATTCCCGGTTGATTTCTTTTTTTTTGTGCTGTTTGTTTTTTCTTTGTTAAAGTGATAAAACTGAAAATTTCACAGGAGTATTCTGGGCATTACATATTTTAGTATAGTTTCTGGGTATTTTTTATTTTTATTTTGGCAGTTTTTAAATCTTCATGAAATGTAAGAAAACAAATGTCTATTTTTTTATTTTTGTCGGCTTTTTTTATTTTCATTAGGAGCAAAAAAAAACTTTGGATGTATTTAAAAGCAATTCTGAAAGTATAACCATAATAAAATATATTTAACAAGCAGTTTCACCTAATTGTTATACTGTATACTAACTGTAGTACTTAAGATGCCTTCTAAAGTCATACCTTGCATCTCTGGTGTGTTATAGGAGACAGGTCTTTTCAGTTTGTATGGTGGTTCCAGTACTGACCAGTCACCTCTCAGTTTGGTGGATAATTGTGCTGTGGCCACCATACGAAAATGAGCAAGATACTAAGAAAATTACCTGAAAGTCTTTGAGCAACATCAAATGCCACCATCAGGCAAGTTTGACATTATCTTAAGTTACTTGTGTCCACTTGTGCATTACAGTCTGCACCCAGAGGGGGTTTAATACTTTGAGGTGAGATGTTTTTTTCCTGTCTCTATCTCAGGTTGTCATTTTGTCACAGTCAACTGATTTATTCAGAATTGTCTCACAGTTTCCTTTTAGGTAAGCATTTTTGTGCTGTTGATAAATATTTTTTATAGCTTGAGGAATATGATCATTTTTTATAAGAAGTCTCCCCAAGATGAACATTTTCAGTTTATTTAGCCTTTTCTTGTAATTTCAAGCTTGTGGTTAGCTATGTTTCACCTCCCTCCCAATTTTTTTTCATCAACTGGAGTAAGAACCAAAGTTAACTCTCAGAATCCTATGTGTGGTCTCATTATTACCTTCAACTTTCTATTCAATACACCTGATACATTTGAAATATCATTTGCTCTTGTTACCAATTTATCAGCATTTTACTTCTCGCACTCTCCTTCTTCAACTTTTGGTGCACACTTCCTCTAACATTTTCTCATGCCTCTAATTAAGAGATTTCCTAAAAAAACAATGTTATGTCTTATCCATGGATTACCTTGACACATTTTTCACCATGTCCCAATCAACTTTCCTCACTAATAAATCGACAATTGCTGCATTCCATTTGAAGTGGGAAGTGGAAACGTCCAAGTTCCTTGTCGGAATTTTCAACTGGAATGCCCCCCTTAAATTGGATTTCCAACTTGGAAACTTGGGGCTGATCTGTCAAATCTGAGTTTGTCCGACTTCAGATCATGACGTCAGTCCAAAATGGCAATGTGGACTGTAAACTTTAGTGAAAGCTATAGTATTAATACTGTTTAGTAACACATCCATCTATTTGTGTCTGATTAAATCAGTTGTACACACAATACTGTTTAACTTCTGTCAGTGGACATGTTGCTGTGGTCTTTGGATATGCAAAATACCATGTAATGCATTGTTATTAACTGGTATTTATTCTGATTTAGCAAGCACCACAAATGTGGATGTGTCCATATTGATTTTCTAAATGTTTTAATGGAGTGCAGTCAACTCAGGTGTGACGTCATTCCCAGCTCTGACATTCGATTTCTGAGGTAAATGGAACACAGCATATCATACAAAGCTGTTGCACATAGCTATTTCAGGTACATGACCAAACCTCAGAATCTTCTCATCCTCAACATTCCTGGGATTGAAGCTAAAGCACCCCGTGGACTCCCTCCTAACCACCAACATTATCTCTAACATGCCCATTCAAGTTGCCAACCATTTAAAATCACCTTTCCCTGAGACACCCCAGGTACATCACCTCCACCAACCTGTCCCAAGATTCATCTTTCTCTTCATTGTTTTTGCTAACTTGTGGCACGTTTACTGAGATCCTGTTCTTTAGCTGATTACAATCATTATAACTACAATATTCTACTTCATCCTTTTTATTTTGCTGCCACACTTTGCCCATTTTTCAGATGCAAGTGCACCAACTCCACTGTTGCCATCGCTTTTTCCCAGCTAGAAAAGTTATGTCCTTCACCATTCTCAGTTAACATTCTCACATCTTTACCTTTCCACCTTGTATCCTGTATGTGGCACACATCTACTCACCTTCTGTTCAGCACTTCCATAACGGAAAAAACAGTCACAATCCTTTTACAATGCAGTCCAGCCTTCACCTCCCCTGCCACTAAACCAACTTTGTCATGGTGCATCACATGTAGTACCATCATAAATCAGATTCCTCCATCTGTGGTTTGACTGGGCTCCCAAACTCTGACATAGGTAGGCGGGCGTGCCCACCCATGCTGTGTTTTGGAGAAGAAAATATTAAGGCTGGATGCCCTTCCTGACAAACAACCTCTTTTAGTTACTTTTCACAAGGGATGGTGGCCTTATTCAAGCCTCAGGTGGCAGAGGTAGAAAATAACAGAAATATAAAAAATACAATTTCAAATTAGTTAATAGATTTAATAAACTTTATTTTTGTATTGTATAACACTGATGGTGTATGGTAGTGATGCTTATTTCGGAGATACTTGAGGTGAAAAATGGAGAAGGGCAAGTGTTCTTAACGACAACTTTAAGCTTTAAAGCACCAGGCAATCAGAGTGCAAGGATGGCATAATGGCAGTAGCTGCTCCTAATTTAATTAAATAAGCTTTCATGAGAGATGTGTGTAGGTGAAGACAGTAATATGCCTCTAATCTTGGCATTTGTGTGGGAGTTTGGGGTTTTCAGCATTGCACAGTATTTTGTTTCTTTATACTCTGCATTATCTGGCTGTTCTGCAGTATTACCCTGATGGATTTGACACCGTGGTTCAGTTTGGGTAAAGGCCCTGTAAATCTGCATTTCAAAAAAATGATCACCTCTGCTCCACTATGTAAGAAACCTTTAAATCTACTTTGTAATCCTGACACATCTAGGAAAGATGATCTGTGTCAGATAAAATAGTTCAGATGTTCTTGGCATTTCCCAAGATACAGAATAATCTCAAAGGTATGGTGTGGTATTGAGTTACTTTTATTATAAGAAGCAATTAAGTTTAAATCTAGATCTTTACAACTGGGTGTGCACAAGTTAGATTATTTTTCCTAAGTAATTGCATTTCTAATTTGGTAAACTGCCACTGTACCTCCTACCTTCAATACATCTGGTTAAGTTTGAAAAATGTGACCATTAAACTAAATACCAACATTTTAAAAACTGCTCGGTTGTAGTAATAAAATTATTACCACTTCTGCTATTTTTAACACAAACTCACTTACTGAAATGAGTTTCCATGAATCATAAAAAAATGAATTTATAAAACTGTGGATATATCATTAAGGTGCTTTGTTGTTGGATTTAAAATTTTATAAATGTAAGGCAATGGGAGCAACCGAAAGAAGAAGAGAAGAGGAAGAAGGTGTTGTACCTTTTAAAATTTATTTTGAGCTTGTTCATTTCAATTAAATGTGGATGGAGTGGCATCTTTTCCTGGTTCCCAAAGCCGAGCACCTATTGAGCTGATTAGATTGGATACAGCATGAGTCAAACACATAACAAAAGAAATTTCTCAGTCCAATAAAGTTTGTTTTAAAAAGGTTTAGTGAGAAATAAAAAAGGAACAAATCACAAAAATTCAGAAAAAGTTATTACACACAGAGAATGAAAGGCAAAAATGCAAAAAATGTTCCTTCTCTGTTTCATTACAACCTTAGCTTTCTTCTGTTAAACGTAAATTACTTTCTATACTTAAAAGTTATTACTTTTCTATGGCACACTTACATAGGCATCATTTTAGTATGTCAGTATATTTACCATGCTCAGTACATTTAATACATTCCATACGATTTGAGGCCCTCCATGCCTTACCAACTGCAAGGCAGATCATAAACTGAACTAGTCTCTAGTCGGAATGACAAGATTTAATTAGCATATTCCATTTACAATTTAGCTTGTTGGGGGTATAATACTGTGGAATCTTTCATTTACTATGCACTACTATATAGCCAAACATTGTAACATAACTAAGAAAATACTTCTATTAACTTAACATAATCTAACTAACAAATGGTGCTAATAGTGGAGAAAGTGGTCAGCTGTATTTCCTTAAGCATCCTCAGGATGTTTTCAGCACATTGCCTCCATATTGCTCAAGAGAAAAAACTGACCCCAGGTCTGAATAAACCAACTGAGGTGTCACAATTATTTCCAATAACATAAAGGGAGACTAAACATCTATCCATTTTCTGCATACACTCATTAAATTCTAGTGCCACTGAACGGTGAAGCCTGTGCCAGCTGTGCTGATTGCAAGGCAGGAGCTGGATGGGATGTAGATACGTCACAGGGCATGTCCAATTAAAGTTGATTAGTGACTCTAAATTGACCCTCTTTGAGCATGAACATGGGTGTATGCCTGAGCGGGCCCTGTAATGGACTGGAATGCTATCTAAGTTGGTTGTTCCTTCTAGGACAGGCTCTGGCACCCCATGGTGCTGAACTGGATTTAGCAGCTTTGGTAATGTATTTTATGTTATGTATGCAACATCTACACTAGGTTCATTTACAGTCCTCAATTAAAGTAACTTGCAAATATGTGTACACAGAAGGATGTCCGAGTATCCCTACATGAGCCACTTGAATGTGACAAGCATGAGAACATCAGTGACTGGCCAGTCCAGGCATTAAACATGCATCTCTGAAGTTGTGATCCAGCTGTGGTATCCACTACATCACCACCTATGGTTCTCTATGAGAAGACAATGTAAGAATCTGTAGCATCTTCACTACAGGTGTAATATTAAAAATGGGTTTGCTTCTCTATTTTTAAGCCATGCTGTATTTATTATTGTACAATTCGGCCAGCTGTTATGTGGAAGTATACTTAATAAGAATAAACTGAACTGAGGACACTGCCGTTTGCTCAAGCAGATTGGACATTAGCTCTCTGACATCTGTTGGCAAATGTGATGAACAGTCTGTTGGCAAGTTCATCTGCATTATTCTTCTTCATTGCTAGTAACAAGGAAATGTTTGTGGAAGTATTTCAGCCCGTCAGTTGTGCAAGTGAGTTCAAGTTCAATTTCAAACCTATTGTTACATGTACAGAGAGAGTCTCATCTTGCATGTGTGACCAACATGCAAAGAGACCTTTCAGTTTTAGCTGATTGAATTGCAGTGGTTGGCTCTTCTACTCTGTTGTTCTGGTAATGATAAATTATTTCTCCATTCTTGTAAAGAGCTATTTGATTGTGGTACTTGTTTTGTTTGATTGGTCTTTCTTTCCCTTTCATCATCCTGATTGACTTGACATTGTTTGTATCTATTCTTCCAGGGCAAGAACACAGGGTCATGATCTTCAGTTCATCAACAGTGGTGCTGATGATGTTTAAAATGATCAATTGGTGGATTTCTGGGATCTTGTAACTTGGTATAAGGGACACTTTTTTACCTACTCCTTGTTTAAAATGAGTTTATTGCTTTTCATTGTTTTCTTTTTATTGGTTCATATTTTGTGAGTAGTGACCATGTATTTTCATGTGGTCAGTAAGATGTAGAATGGTATATTTTGAGCCATTAATGCAAACTGGTAGTCTGGGTCTTGTGAGTATAGCATGTCCTGTAGTTTCAGTGTGATTATTGCCTTCTGCTCTCCCTGTTTGATTAAAGACTATAATATGCATGGAGGAATTTTGTGTAAAATCTTGATCTCTGGCCAAAATATACAATCTTTAGCCTTCTGCTTGCACTTTTCCATTCCTTATTTTTCTGTGTGTACTTTCACTAACACATATCATGATACAAATAAAGCATATCATCAGTAATGGGATCTAGGCTCTTCAGGTTTAGGTCATTCA
This sequence comes from Erpetoichthys calabaricus, assembly GCF_900747795.2. Taxonomy (NCBI): domain Eukaryota; kingdom Metazoa; phylum Chordata; class Cladistia; order Polypteriformes; family Polypteridae; genus Erpetoichthys; species Erpetoichthys calabaricus. The sequence goes on from NC_041402.2 coordinate 71,700,469, forward strand.
ATAAGACCTTCATCCAGATGACCCAGCTATGATTAATCAACCAAGAATTGTTCAAAAAGCATCTGCTGCAGATCCCCATGGACTTGAGCTTCTCATCCTGAGTCATCTTGAGGCTGTCTTTGCTGTCTTGGTAGAGTTCATGATAGCTTTTCATCTCCTTGTGCCAGTGATGCTCAATTTGTTTTTTGAGAAGTTATGACTGAAAATCTTGAAGCACACCTCTTTGGGCATGTAGTTTGACTTCCAAGTCTACACGGTATACTCACAGATCAGTTCTTCATATTTAACTAAGTTCCACTCATGGGTCTCCTCCAAATGTCAGGGATCAGGAAGATGTCAGATCTTCAGATAGTCTCAGCCATATGTTGTGGAAAGTTTAATTATTTCTCCAGGTAGGCCATGAGCTATCAGTCATTTGTGGATGCCAGCATTCTGAGGGCTAGTTTGATTCTTGTTCCTAGTAGTTTTCCAACTCTCACAAGGGTGCTGGTTTGATTAAAGAGGCATGCTCATTGGTTGTTGCTGACCCCTGAACAAATTGTTCCACTGATGGTCTTCAAATATTTTTAGCCAGCAGTTCCAAATGGACAGTCCCGAGCATTAACTCTATTAACTCTCTCCCAGCTACCCAGCTACATAAGTTGGACGGGATGGGTAGGACAGTCAAAAACATTACATCTATACATTGAAAGTATGAAAAATACATATGGTTGGGAATCAAAACCTGTTCCTGGTATAATAAATTTTTCCTCTTTATTAAAATGCCATCCATTATTAAGATCATGTCCCTGCCTTTGAAAAATCATTATTTTCTGGTCATAACACAGCCCATGCCTCAAACACCATAGTAAAGTTTGCAGATGACTCAGTTGGTGATTTACAGAGAGGAAGTCCACAGCCTCTCAGTGTGGCATATAGAGAACAATGTTACCCTGAATAAAAACAACAACAACATTTATTTATATAGCAAATTTTCATACAAAAAAGTAGCTCAAAGTGCTTTACATAATGAAGAAAAGAAAAATAAAAGACAAAGTAAGAATTTAAAATAAGACAACATTAATTAACATAGAATAAGAGTAAGGTCCGATGGCCAGGGAGGACAGAAAAAAAACAAAAAAAAAACTCCAGACGGCTGGAGAAAAAAATAAATTCTGTAGGGGTTCCAGGCCACGAGACCGCCCAGTCCCCTCTGGGCATTCTATCTAACATAAATGAAATAGTCCTCTTTGTATTTAGGGTTCTCGTGGAAGGATTTGATGATGATGGTCATGCAGACTTCTGGCTTTTAATCCATCAATGTTGGAACATCACGGTGCTTTAAGTAGATGGTGGTGGCACCACAAAGAAACCGGAAAAAGAAACAGAAGAGAGAGTAGGGGTTAGTACGGATTTTAGAGCCACCATGAATAGTTATTATAATGAATTGAATATACAGAGTATCAGGATTAAATTAAAGTGAAGTTATGAGAAGGCCATGTTAAAATAATGTGTTTTCAGCAGTTTTTTGAAGTGCTCCACTGTATTAGCCTGGTGAATTCCTATTGGCAGGCTATTCCAGATTTTAGGTGCATAACAGCAGAAGGCCGCCTCACCACTTCTTTTAAGTTTTGCTCTTGGAATTCTAAGGAGACACTCAGTTGAGGATCTAAAGTTATGATTTGGAATATAAGATGTCAGACATTCCGATATATAAGATGGGGCAAGATTATTTAAGGCTTTATAAACCATAAGCAGAATTTTAAAGTCAATCCTGAATGACACAGATGACCAGTGTAGTGACATCAAAACTGAAGAAATGTGCTTGGATTTTCTTTTCCTAGTTAGGATTCTATCTTCTATCTTCTTCTTTCAATGATATAAGAGGTCTAACTTTTGCTATGTTTCTTAAGTGAAAAAATGCTGTCCTAGTGGTCTGATGAATATGCAATTTAAAATTCAGATTATAGTCAACAGTTACCCCTAAGCTTTTTACCTCCGTCTTGACTTTTAATCCTAATGCATCCAGTTTATTTCTAATAGCCTCATTATATCCATTATTGCCAATCACTAAAATTTCAGTTTTCTCTTTATTTAGCTTTAGAAAATTACTATTCATCCATTCAGAAATACAAGTAAGACATTGTGTTAGTGAATCAGAGTCGGGGTCATCAGGTGCTATTGATAAATACAGCTGCGTGTCATCTGCATAGCTGTGGTAGCTCACGTTGTGCCCTGAGATAATCTAACCTAACGGAAGCATGTAGATTGAGAAGAGCAGCGGACCCAGGATAGAGCCTTGTGGAACACCATATAGGATATCATGTGTCTTTGAGTTGTAATTACCACAACTAACAAAGAATTTTCTCCCTACCAGGTAGGATTCAAACCAATTTAAGACACTGCCAGAGAGGCCCACCCATTGACTAAGGCAATTTCTAAGAATATTATGATCAATGGTGTCAAATGCAGCACTCAGATCTAGGAGGATGACAACAGATAAATGGCCTCTGTCTGCATTTACCCGCAAGTCATTTACTACTTTAACGAGTGCAGTTTCTGTGCTGTGATTTGTTCTAAAACCTGACTGAAATTTATCAAGAATAGCATGTTTATTGAGGTGCTCATTTAACTGCATAATGACTGCCTTTTCTAGAATTTTACTTAAGAAAGGCAGGTTGGAGATGGGTCTAAAATTTTCAAGAGCAGTGGGGTCAACATTATTTTTCTTAAGTAGGGGTTTAACTACAGCAGTCTTAAGACAGTCTGGGAAGACCCCCTTATCTAATGATGAATTTACTATGTCAAGAATATTATCAATTAGCACGCCTGATACTTCTTTGAAAAAACTTGTTGGTATTGGGTCAAGGACACAGGTGGAAGGTTTCAGTTCAGAAATTATTTTATGTAAATCAGGTAAATCTATCCTGGTGAAAGAATTTAATTTGTTTGTAACAGAGTACTGGGGTTTAAGAGAATCCTCAGTGTTGGGGACATATACTATGTTATTTCTAATATCATTAATTTTTTGATTGAAAAATACAGCAATAGCCTCACAGGTTTTACTGGAAGTACTTTGGAGGAATTCCTTTGAGTTACCTGGGTTTAGCAGACGATCAATCATAGAGAATAAGACGCTGGGATTACTAGCATTGTTATTTATAATCTTAGAGAAATAGCAGCGCCTCTCAAGACGGACTGTGTTATTGTATTCTGTTATTTTAACCTTTAATAGTTAGTTTAGTTTTCCTCCATTTACGCTCAGCTCTACAGCATGTTCTCTTTAAATCAGACACTCTTTGGGTCTTCCATGGTATAACAATGCTAGAAGATTTTTTAACTGTCTTTTCAGGTGCAACTGTGTCAACAGCAGCTCTCACCTTAGTATTAAATCTTTCCACCTTACTATTTACATTATCCTCGCTATTATAGTTGGCACTATAAACGGACTGATTGCTTAGAATGTTTGTAAGTTTTAAAGCTGCTGACGAGTCAAAGAAGCGTTTTTTAACAATATGCTTCTCATGAAGGTTTTCTATAAATATTTCTATATTAAATTGTAGAAGAAAATGGTCTGATAGACCAATATCAATGACCTGCCTTACATCAACTTTTAGTCCTTTAGTAATTACTAAGTCTAACGTATGACCTGCTTTATGTGTAGGCTGATTAACGATCTGTCTCAAATCAAAAGTGTCCAGGAGGTTCATGAATTCTTTTACTTTTTGGTCACACTGATTATCTATATGAAAGTTAAAGTCGCCGACTATTAAGAGTGTCATAGTTCGTAATTGAAATTGATATTAAGTCAGAGAATTCCTCAAAGAAAGACGCATTAAATTTAGGAGGTCTATACACGGATAATACTAGAACGTGAGAATCTCCATGAATAACAACGGCGAGATACTCAAAGGACTTGAATTTACCAAAAGTGACATCTTTACACTTTAACCGGCTTGAGTAAATGTTTGCTAGTCCGCCGCATCTCTTTCCTTGGCAATCTGCACGAGTAAAACTGTAATCCGGAGGCGCAGATTCGATTAAAACAGCCGCGCCATCAGAGCCAAGCCACGTTTCACTTAGTGCAATGAAATCAATTTTTCTATCACTAATAAGATCGTTGATAAAAAACGTCTTGTTGGTTAAAGCTCTAACATTTAATAGTGCCATGTTTAATGTTTTGGAGGGGCAGAGATGAATACTATGTGCGTTATTGATATTTGGAACAGGAACTAAGTTATTTTTGTTAGCGCCGCTCTGTATGTATTTTTATTTAATCTATAGTCTGATTTTATAGTTTTAATACATTGTTCATCTAAAGTAGTAATTGTAATTAAATTACTGGTGTTTATGCCGTATTGCCTAGATTTTCTACGTGCATTGAGATTGGTTACTAGAGTATTAATGTTGTGCACTTTTACGGAAGACTTTGTTAAGCAATTATCATGTCCTAGCACAGTAATAGCATTACGGAAGGGGTTAAGAGTAGAAATAGATAGTCAAGATAAACGAATTACCTTAGCGATGTTTTCGGAGAGGACCTGGGCGCCGAATCTATTTGGATGCAGGCCATCCCGCTTGAAGAAACGCGGAATACAGGCTAGACCAAGGAGCTCATTATTTATTTCAGGAGATGAAGGAATGACTCCCTCCCAATCCACATAAATTGTGCCAAAGTAGGAAGATTGACCAGCTTCAGACTCCTAGGTTCCCACATCACTGAAGACCTTACATGGTCCACCAATACCAGAGTGCTGACCAAAAAAGCACAACTCTATTACTTGTTCACTTTTAAAGACTTAAAAACTGGAATTACGGTTGGTGGTGTCTTTATCATTGCTCTCTTTAGGGCATTCTCACTCACAATCTGATAAGCTGGTATGGAAATTGTCCTGTAGCAGACAGCCCTGCAGAAAAACCCATCCGTCGGTGCCCTCCATAATGTTTGGAACAAAGACATAGTCTTTCTTGGTTTCCCCTCTGCTCCACAATTTAAAATTACAGTTGTATAGAAATACATTATGTGCTCAAGTTCCAGTAAATGCCTTCAAAACTGCTAAGACAACACAGGAGCTTTTCAAAGCTAAAAAATGTAAAATTCTTGAATGGCCATGCCAATCACCCGATTCCATAAGCTGAAGAGAAACCTTAAGGTGACAAGCGTCCAAAACAAGCAGGAGCTAAAGATGGCTGCATTACAGGCTTGTCTGAGCATCAGTAGAGAAGATACTACGCAACCGGTGATGTCTATGAATCTCAGACTTCAATTAGTAATTACATGGAAGGGAATTGCAACAAAGTACTATGATATAGTACTACAAAATATTATGATGCCTTGAAATTGTTTTTTTGGGGGGCTGATATGCAAAAAAAAAAAAAAAATCCTGCAATGTCTGCAATGTGCACTTTAATCACGTCTGAATGGTTTGATGTGTAATTTTAAACTATGGAGCAGACAGGTAAATCAGGTGTCTTTGTCCCAAACATTATGGAGGGCATTGGCAACTCAGCTTACTCATCTGTAAGACAACTCTTCCTGTTAACACAAAGCAACAAATATTCTCAAGGCTACCAAAGTCACCATCTGTGTGACCTTCTGATATCATTTAGAAGGTACAAGATCAAATCAATCAAAAAGCATGCAACTCCAGACTGAAAAACAGTTTCTACCTAAATGCAGTCATCAGGTTGAACCAGACACAGAAGGACTGTAACACGTGACCACATTAAACCACATGCATTCCCCCTTTACCCTTTTATATTTTACAATATCTGCTATTGTTTGCAATTTAAATGGCATTGCACATCTTCTTATTTAAAGTCACTTTTCATTATATTGTTTGCACTTTTCTTTGGCTACTGTGTGTTTTGCCCTGTTTGTACTTCATTGTATTTTGTAATATCTGCCATTGTTTGCTGTTAAATTGTGTTGTACTCCTGATTTATAATCATTTTATTTTACATATGTACTTTCTTTTATCTACTGTCTTTGCACTGCTCATGCTACTGCAGTCTCATTGTACTGTAAGTGCAATGACAGTAAAAGAACTTGAACTTTTTTTTAAATAAAAGCATTTTTGAATCTTGCTTTGGTCTCAAAAAGCACACATTATTAACTCAGAGAAAACACTTAGCTCCCCTGATCTTTTTTTTTTTCTTTTGTGAATTTCATTACACACTGATGCAATGTGTTAATGTGTTAAATGTAGGCAGATTCTCTATATATTTTAATTGTTTAGTAGCCTGATTTGCTGTTCATGATGTGGACAAATTGGCTCTTGTCAGCTGGAGCATCACCATCACTCCTCAATGTAAAGGAGGTTGTGTGGCATTTTAATTGCCTTATTCACCTTTCTAGGATGTAGGCAAATTCTTTGTTCTCCAGTGAGAGGTTCTCAACAATGATTAATGAATTTAGTCAGTATGTAGGATGAGTTGCTTTTGTAGCAATCCATTCTCCTCCTAAGCTCTCGACTTGCTTCTGTGTATCATAAATGTTGGCAGTTAGACAACAATTGTGGCTGCTTTTCTAGTGATCTCTGTCTTGTGTATGCAGTATTTAATTTCTATATGATGTATGATGATGTCGCCTTCTGGTATCTCCGTTCCATGAATACAGATGGAGCTCTACAATGTTGTGTGGAATTTTGGACTCTTTTTCTGTTACATTTTTTCTCCTGTAAACAATTCTCTAATGATACCAATTCTTTCCAACCTATCCACTTTGGTCAAAAATGTTGGCCAGTTGTGGCTGCAGGGTCAAGGTGTATTGTGAATTAACATGGAAGCTAGCCCATTCTAACCAAAGGCATCCACAAATTTCTCCATAGTATTACTTTGAAGGTAGCATTGTGACGCATTGGTTAGTGCTGATGCCTAAAAGTTCATGGGACCAGGGTTTGGTTTCTGTCTGTGTGGAATTTGAAATATGATAGTTAATCTGAAAATGTCCTGAAAACTTCACATGGAAAATATATTTAAAGATATGTATGTTGAGCTAACAAAGACGCTTAATCAGCTCAGTATGACTAAACGAAAGAGTGGCCTGCAAAAACATGCTATCATATGGGTTGTTTTTTGCATTGTGCCCACTGCTGCCAGTATAGGCTCCTGAATTGAGGATGCGTTAGAAGTGGAATGATGGATATTATGTTGTGCTATGTTGACATGTAGGATAATTTAATTTCATGTTGACTTCATGTTCGCTGGAGTTAAAGGGTTAAGCATATTTTGTGGAGTTGCTGTGCAAAACAAGCTCAACAAAGGTTTGACCATTTTCTGTTTTACCTTGTCCATTTGTTACTTTGTCTAGTAGTAAAGCTTTACTGTGTCAACACTTTCTACTGTACATGTCGTGTGACCATTAGTGTTTTTGGAATGAAAATTGTGGCAGGGCCACAGAGATGTTAGAGAGAGAATCTAAATGAGTTTACATGCACACACAAACCTGGGAAAAGGTAGAAACCTGGTTTAGCCTACATTTACATGCACAAGTACGCTTCTGGAGTTCTTCTTTTGCAAAACACTTTGACATCATTAAACTAGGCAAAAAATAATTAAACATAGTAGGAAAGAAGCCCAGACACTGAGACAACCAGAAGCCCAAAACACACACACGTTTATCTTCTTCTTTCCTTTTACAGCACCACACAATGCTCAAAGTCACAATGCTCAAAGTCACAATGCTCAGTCCTTCCTTTTTTTTCTCTTCTCTTTACTGCCGCCCTAACTCCTCCACTCGGAAGCTCTGTCCTCTGCCTCCCGACTTCGGCTTCCCGAATGGAGTGAGGCGGCCCCTTTTATGTTGCACCCAGATGTGCACCAGGTGCGCCCTGATGAACTTCCTGCAGCACTTCCTGGTGTGGCAGAAGTGCTGCATAGGCCCTCGGAAGCACTCCAGGTGCATTCGGTTCCTCTTCCAGCAGCACTTAGTGCTGTCATCTAGGCCTCCGGGATCGTCCTGGCGCCCTCTGGCGGTGGCCACGGACCCCAACAGGGTTGAGCTTCCAAGCTGCCAATCCATGGCCCTGAGGTAATCTAGGGGGGCTGCCCTCTTGCGCACCAGGGAAGATATTGCCCCTCTCCCGGTCCTTCCCTTCTCCGGGCGTCCCAGTGGGACAAGGTCCCCGGTCGTCTGTCACAGCAGTTACCTGTCACCGTGATTCTGAAAAAAGCATGAAGCCTATAACCAATTTCTTCTGTTTTATAAATATGTTTAGTCCTTCATGTAATTTGAAGTAAATAACATCCATGCCTTTTTTACATCCTCCACCTGAGCCACTGATGATTCACGGCATGAACACTGGGCACCATGTCTCCTGATCACACAGTTTAATCATGTCTGTAGTAGACAGCTGGATGAAAACTAAAGTGACTCTTTATTTATAGTATGCAACCCACTCTTTTCTGCTTAGCTCTGCGATTGAGCCCTGTAAAGGATAGACATATTGTACGAGTGCTTCTTGCCTTATATCTACTGTTTCTTAGATAATAATAACGCTGGTATAAAATAAGTATTGCATTAGGTTACTTGTTACATTAAAAAGTAATCAGACAATATAGCACACTTTTAGCTTGTTACCCCAACATTGCTCATGAGGTTGTACTGCTGAGCTTAGCATTGTACATTCAGTTCATCAGAATAAATTTAAAGATTTCTGAAATATTGAGAAAAATGATTTCAACCAGGAGAAGGAATAATGCGAACACCCAACCATTTGCCTTAGAATCTTTATGTTGTGGATGCTTGAACCTGTGGCTGCTGAAGGCATGTGTGATGACAACATGTGCACAGGCTAACAGACTGCAATAGATACTATAAAATCCTCTAACTGTAACCCTGTTAAGGGTTTACATGGCTAAATAACTGAGATACCTGCAGAGAAATTTATGTGCATTAACCTGGTTACTGAGGGGACCAATAACCCAGTTTCTTTAAATTGATGGTGTTGCCTTTGACCCCAGTTGAGCACTGTGAGGTGGAGCTGGCCTGTGCCTGTGCAGGCAATTGAGGTGTCACAGAAAAAACAGCGGTGCTGGAGGGCAGCTGAAGAAGGAGACAGCCTCTAGTAAACCTTGTAGGAGAGGATGAAGAACAGGCACTGCATTTCATAAAGTATTGTGCTATCATATAGCAAAGAAAAGTATTAACATGAACATTAAATGCTAAATGTGAAAAGTAGAAATTCTAATTAATCATCACATATTTTCAATTTCAGTTCAGTGGACAAAGTGCTAAATTGTGTTGCACTCAATATTAGTAATCAAGGCGATTCATGACAAAGGTGATGACTGCTCCAAAATATCGAGATGTGCAACTTCACACATCTTTTAAATTTCATCATTAAAAAAATCAATCCATTTTATGGTTTGATTAAAAGGGCTCCCACCTAAAAGCCCAAAGGTGGAGCTGAAATGTTCAGGCTTCTCATGTGCCAGAAACTTCACTGGCTAGCTCAGAAGATGTTCACGCAGTCCAGCTTGTTCAGGATTACTACCTGCTGGCTTTCAGCCGAGAAGGTCCCAAACATGGGGAGCTGGCCAAATAATTTGAAAAGACACAAAATATATCAAAATCCCCACAAAGGGAGGGTGACCCTAAACCACTGTCTTGTGTACAGAGAGACAGACAAACTGAGGATCTTTCCAAATTAATTAAGTGTCCAGTGACAAAACAGCAAAAAAAGGCAAAAGGGGATGCCAGAATAAGAATTTTTATTAACAATAATTCAATAAAAATCCCAAGAAAAACAATACCAAAAAAAACCCCACCTTCATACACAATAATATCCTGATTTGAGCTAACTTAACTCTGGTCTAAATAGCCAGAGAGGGGTTCTGGATTGGTGACACCACACAGCACACAGAATGGAGGCACTTTTAAAAAGACAGTACATATTTACACAAATCACAGAAAATACATGAAACTATGAACAATAATGAATCAAACACAACAAAAACAACAATAATATACAGTAATCCCTCGCTATATCGTGCTTCGACTTTCGCGGCTTCACTCTATCGCAGATTTTATATGTAAGCATATCTAAATATATAACGTACATTTTTTGCTGCTTCGCTGGTTTCTGCGGACAATGGGTCTTTTTACTTCTGCTACATGCTTCCTCAGTTGGTTTGCCCAGTTGATTACATACAAGGGATGCTATTGGCGGATGGCTGAGAAGCTACCCAATCAGAGCACGCAGTTAAGTTCCTGTGTGTTGATTGGCTCAGCGATGGTGCGCCGAATTCGATTCCGCTGCGTTAACCAGGAAGTCTCGTCTCGCTCATTCAGCAGCAACGTGTTTCACTGTGTAAAGAATTAACTTTTGTGCTCTTTTGTGTTTATCTTTGTGCATAGTCAAGCCATTCGTTATGGCTCCAAAACAATCTGCTCCTGCTACTGCTTCAGTGGCATCAATGAGTCCACGATTCTTTTTATTTAAAAAGGAGGAAAAGAATATAAGATCTACGGCAGCAGTGTCCTTTAACCAGGGTGCAAAATAAGTTGTAAGTGGACTTAATAAGGTGGTAAGGTTTATAAGAGTGTGGGAAGGGTTTATAAAGCCTTAAAATATATATAAATAATAAAATAAATATAAAGTCGCTACTTTGCGGATTTTCACCTATCGCCGGGGGCTCTGCAACGTAACCCCCACAATAGGTGAGGGATGACTATACATACATTTAAACTGATACAGTACATAGCACTGCCCAAACTATCCAGGCACAGTCTAGAGGTGCCAGCCACAAAGAAAATTTCACATACACCAAAAATAAATATTTTTTTTGGATAAGAAATTGTAATTAGCATATCATGGAATATTTGAAAGTATGATCATGATGACTGTTTTTAGTTTGCTATAAACATAAATGAAAATTTTAAAGAAAGTTTATTACTTACCATATATACTCGCATTTAAGTTCTCCCACGGATAAGTCCGGGCTTGATTTTACCGTATAATTTCCGGTATTTTAAAATGTTGGTCATATAAGTCGAATGTGGAAAACTCACGCTATTGGTAAAAGAGTTCACGATATGCTAATGCCCACCTCAGAGAGTAACCACGGAGCACACTGCCTTTTTTTCCATGTATTGTGCCTATGTGACCACACAGTAATACCCAAACTATTCCTAAGTGACATTTGCACAGATTTGTGTTTTTTGTATCTCACACCCTCATACACCTTTATCGTAAGAGCATCCCTTATCTACGATGGAGCGGTCGATGACAAGAAAATATGAAGCTGGTTTTAAATTAAAAGTCATTGAAGTGGCGAAAGAAATTGGTAACTGCTCTGCTGTAACAAAATCTGATGTGTCTGAGAAACTGGGGCGAGACTGGAGGAAGCAAGAAGATGTAAAAAAAAAAAAAAATCTAAGTGTCACATTTTTGAACAGGCATATAAGTCGGGGTCTGATTTTATGATCAATTTTTTGGGTTTCAAGACCTGACTTATATGCAAGTATATATGGTATTTTAATTTTTACACAAAATTGCCATCTGCTGGGAGATGTAGGCAGTGCCACGCCCACCATTAAAGGAATACTCCACCCAAATACATATTTTTTAATGTTACTGTACTTTGTAGTGATGGCGAAGAAAAAAAAATAATCTCATGTTTTACGGAGATAGGAGACAACAAACTTTATGCTAGAATGGCATCAATGGAAACTAATGCTGGAGCACAGCAAACAATTTAAGTAATATAATTATGGCCATCCAAAAATCTCAAGTTACCTATGTTGCCTGATCCACACATCTAGTCACTCAGTTGTATGCTCACAATGGGCAAAATGCATGCATTTTTGATAAACTGTTATTAAATAAAAATCAGAGAAGTACAAGCAGAGGAAGCATGTTCTCATGGGAATGAAATTTTGGATTGTTGAAAGGACTCTTGACCAATGAATAAGGGGAAGACACTCCTCTAGTTTTGTTGGAGGAAAATGCCCCATTGTGCTTTGGGTTCAGGGATTGCTTTCCTGCATTTAGTTTTGTAAGCATTAGCATTGTGGAGCTGGAGGGAAGTCCAATGGCATTCCAAAAACATGGCCATGTTCACCTAGCACCACCTAGGGATGAATTAACTAACCTGAGTGCTGCTAGGCCTCCTATGACCTTCCTGTTAATACAAGCGGCCCACCTCTCCATGCCTTAACTTCAGGTAGTCATTCATAGCCAGCATAAAATGTAAATCACTGTGTGGTATTTAATGCACACCATATTGCTTATATATAATGCTATATATTATGAGATATAGACATGTGCATCATTCTTTACCTTTTTTCACTATCATTGAATCATTTTTTCCTTTAAGTGATCTAATTGTTATCTTTTATAACCTGTATTACTTCTCTTGTTTTGAATAAAGAAAAGTGCAATGATGTCATAGTTATATGTATGAACAATTAAGAAACAGCTGTAATTTGCTGTATCTTTTTTTGTCATTTTCTTTTTAACTCAGTGGGTTTGAACTCTTAATTATATCCAAATCACTGATAATTGGTGATGAGCACAGCAGATCCCAGGACCAACAACAATGAACGGCAAAGTACAGTGTGCGTTTATTAATAAACTAGTTGTGCAAGAAGTATTGCAACATAAATAATCAGCATAGGCAATGCAATGCATATGTCTGTTATACACCATTTGGTAAAGAATTTGTTAATGTTTGTGATCCGCCATCTATTGGAATGACAAATGCAGTGCATTTTGCTACTAAAATTGTTTTGACATCTTTTGGAATAACACAGATATAGCAACCGAACTGAAACATTGACGGGCGCCCATTTAACATTTTATCAAGGTGGAAACTTAAATAAACAGAATATCAAAAAGAGCGAAACTCCACTAAACGTGTTTTAAAGGGTTCTATTCAATAAGGGCGTGCACAAAAAGGCGGCCTTCAAAAGGGCGACCTCAATTGGGCGCGGAGAACAAAAGCGCACATAAATAAAAGCGATCTTCACAGGGGCGACCTAAATTGAGCGCCGAATAAAGGCGCGCGCAAATAAAGGAGCGCTTCAAAAGGATGACCTTCGGAGCGAATTAAATTAATTGTCCTTGATTATGCTAATAGACCGCATCTCGAATATCTACGTGGCATTGCACATAATCTACAGCTTCAAGTGTAACTTGCTTTCACCTTTTTATACATTCAGTCATTGCCTTAATCTAATTTTCTGTAATTTTGAAAACAAGGAAATATAGAGAGCTTTAGAAATAGTTCGTTAGAAGTTCATGCATTAATTAATTGGATGTTTTAATATTCTTGCTTTCACCTTTTTATACGTTCAATCATTGCCTTTATCTAATAAATTTTCTGTAATTTTGTTGCGTTTGCCTTTATTCGCTGCGCCCAACTAACGTCACCCTTTTGAAGCACTCCTTTATTTATGCGCGCAGTTATTCGGCGCTCAGTTGAGGTCGTCCTTTTGAAGCTCGCCTTTATTTACGCGCGCCTTTATTCGGCGCTCAATTGAGGTCGCCCTTTTGAAGATCGCTTTTATTTATGTGCGGTTTTATTCGCCACGCCCAATTGAGGTCGCCCTTTTGAAGGTCGCCTTTATGTGCGCGCCCTTATTGACGGATACCACATGGGATAAAGTACGCTAATACGCTATACGCTAAAAAAAATGCTACTGTGTTTATGTCAGTCCTTCCCACGAGACAAACAACAACGAATGTCATTGTGCTGGTCATTTCTACACGATGACCCTGTCACACAAATCGCTTATTTGTTTATTTAATTTAAAAAATGTTCTCCGTCTCAACTCTCCCCTCGCGGATTTTTCTCATATGCGCAGTATAGGGAATCTGAGGGTCAATACTATCGCGTGATTTGTAATTGGACACGTGCACTAAGGATATAGCGTGGACCAGTCACGTCTCCTCTCTCTCTCTCTCTCTCTCTCTCTCCTCTCTTTGCCTTTGCCCTTGCCCTGTTATACCAGCTTGAGGCTCGAGAGCACACCGCAGACAGAGAGAGAGAGCGGTTGGTGTTTTCGCGTTTTTCCCAATGGCCACTACATCCCTGCAGATAACATATGGTTCATCCATAAAGTAGCGATAGTTTCGTTTTTCCTAAGAAGTTACAGAATTGCATTTGAAGAAATTAATCTATCGACTTTTTTCCCCTGCGGTGGGTTGGCACCCTGCCCGGGATTGGTCCCTGCCTTGTGCCCTGTGTTGGCTGGGATTGGCTCCAGCAGACCCCCGTGACCCTGTGTTCGGATTCAGCGGGTTGGAAAATGGATGGATGGATGGACTTTTTTCCCCCAAGACAAAGTCCCTTAGTCAGTTGCGGGCCCCAAGGTATTTATCTGCTCCATTTAGCACAAGGAGATATGACTTGCTCTGCCTAATAACCAGATAGCTAGACAAGCACTTCATTTGGTTCATTTCATGTGGTAGTAAATGCGTCTTAATGGGGTCCTTCACCCACAATACATTAATTATCTCTCTCTCCTCAAGATTTTAAGAAAATGTCCACTATGTGACCAAGCTGGGGAAGAAAACACATTTGGGATCAACAACTACAAAACAAATAAATGTTACTATAATTAACAAGATTACCATGACAATGAGTACTGCACCATATTAAAGTGCACTTAGGGAATATTTTGAAGGTTTCTAAACACTCTTAATACCCCAAAAGGATGATAGCCTGGTGTCTATGATTATGAATCTCCTATCTTACAAAGAGCTAACAATACACATACTTATCTAAGGTTTTCTCCGTTCCCACAGCTTTTTAATACATCATTTTACGATATATTACTCTTGAATCTGGTTGCAGGTGGCCATACTTAAACCTGAGCCAGCACACATCAAATGGAGACACTAATGAATGAAGACATCCTCAGTACACTAACCGATTCAAGGTTAGTATTTGATGGCTTACATGCTTATGTGAAAACAACACAGCTTTATGTTGTGCAAGTGTGGTATAAAGCCATGTCACTTTATGCAACTTTTGCAGTGATTTTCAGTTATAGCCTTCATTTACATAATCTTAGTGAGTCGGAGACAATTGGCGGCGTGCTCCTGTGAAGGCAGTCATGTAATGTGATATGTCCACAGTGACTCACTCCAGCTAGTCAACAATCTACTTTGTCTTTGGTCGTAACGGTCTGTGTGCATGAGTGCTGACAACCAATGAATGCTCATTTGGAGGTAAAATACATATAATGCAGCAACAAGGAATAAGGATCATGGGGGTTTTGGACCTTGCAAATAAAGGAGCTTGTCTGCTCTGTCTCATGTCACTTGTTTTATGTACCATGACAAAATGGAAAAAAAAGCACAAGATTGTGTCTGAACTTGCCATACCTGTTAAAATGTTAACCCTTTGTACAGAATGGGCTCTGTCAGGCAGCATCTTATTGGATGTCTGATAAAGGGGCAGGCATGAGTGTGCTGGCTGATCGATTGCTAGATTCAAAATGTTCAGTGATTTTCAGTCATTTAAACTGACATGGCCTGGCAATGAGATCAGCAATGGCATTTGTCAAGTGTGACACACCTCACGACTATAAGTGTAATATGACATTGACTTTGAGGACCAGGATGAATGATCTAGTTAGCTGAGCAATTTGAATACAAATATACTCAGCTACTGCCATCAGCATACATCTCTCTATTATAATAAAAAATCTTGGGTTGAGACGTGATTTTCTCGGAGATCCTTTAACGTCCCATATGACAAGGAAGTGAGACAAAAGGACAGCTGCTGTACAGGCTTTTAAATGATCAACACGCAACGTGACATGCAGATCACACAGTACGGCACAAGCAGCAGCAGCAGCAAGCCAGTTGATTGAGCATAGAGGAGGTAAAAAAATGTATTTGTTTCCCATTGAATCACCATTTAAGAGAGGGTTTCGGGGGAGCGACTGTATCTCCTTAGTGCGCGTTCAGCCCCCCTTTTCACAACACGAGAGGGGAAGGGGAATAACTCAATCACTACAGCTTTATTACTGGCAAATATCAAGAAATAAAAAATGAATGAAATGAAAATGACAATCTCTTTAAATTGTACAGTATATCCAGTTAACCAAAACCGGGGGTGGTAGTACTGTATAACACAATTTCATAGAAATATTTCAATCATGTTACATGAACAGTTAACTTATGTCTCGTGCAACGACTCCAAAATGTGCACACAGCTTATTAATGTGCCAAAGCAGGAAGAGATCCATGTGCAGGAAGTCCAGCATCTCTCTGTCCCCTCTCTACTCCACAGATACTTCAACAGTGAATAGGAAGAACTATGCCCAGAATTAAACATGCACAGCATTGTATTAAAAGTAACTACAGTGCCTATTAAATTATGATCACTTACTGCCTTTGAAAGGCTTAATAATTGATTTGTATACATTGTGAGGGATTGCCGGCCATATATTCCGGCCAACACCTCCAAGCCGCCGGATGGAGCCCTACCGGCAACACAGGGATGCCCCGAGTTCCAGCAGGGCATCATGGACTATGGAGTTTTAATACACAGCCCTGCTGGATAACGTCGGGGCAGCCAGGAGTCGCTGCAGGGAGGCTCACAGGGTGCTACGTTCCCTATAACCCGGAAGTGCGTCATAAACACATGACTGGAAGGAACGACGTGAAGAAGAATTTGAAGTGGAATTTTTATATGACCTGGAAGTGTTCCTAGTCACGTGGACAGAGAGGGCGAAACACTTCCAGGTCAAGGACTATAAAAGGACTATGGGTAATCCCAGACATCGAGCTGAGCTGGGTGGAAGGGTGGCAACGTGTCTGGGAGAGAAGGATTGGTTATATAGTGTATTGATTATTGATTGGATGAGTAGTGTGGAGTGGGGGGTGCTTTGTGCACATTATTATAAAATAAATAATAATTGGATTTTTACCCAGTGTTTGGAGTGGTACCTGAGGGTTCAAGAGGTCGATAGGGGCCTCAACTGCGACAACATGTACATTTATTAAGGCTGAAAATCATGGATGTTAGAGGTCCAGATGATCCACATTACATAGTACGGTCCATGTTGAGTCATTATGGGTCAAAACTTTGTATCTCATATTGGAAATGAATGTTAGCCCTCTACTTGCTGTTAGGTCTCCAGGAATGGAAGTATCAGCTGCAGAGCCTGCCCTGCAGTTATAGGAGTGGTGGATTCATATTTTTGTTAATTATTTTTTAGGGAAGCCTTTAGTGGACTTGATCTTTACTTGGACCCGGCCTACCCACAAACACACGTCACATAAACTCACATGGAAAGTACCAGGGCCCAATCCAACACATATGGGGACAGACAGGTCATCAGTGTTGTTTGTTTGCATAGGTCTTTGGAATGAAGCTTGCGATCAGAGGAACAGTTGGATAATTGCAGAACAGCAGTTTGCAACCTGGTGAATGAGTGGCCAAAATTGGGAGAAAATGATTAGGAAGAATCAGAAGCCTTGCTAAATCAGAGGCACCGAAAATAAGCACTAGAGAACACGTACGGGACATTGGAGACCTGTCAAGATGAGCCAGACCAAAATACACCGCTCATGTTTGTGAGTATTCTTCTCTTATACCTTTGGGATTGATCAAAATGAATACATATGGACTGGGTATCTACGTAAATTCAAATGGTATGAATTCATTTCCTTTCAGCTTCTGCCTTCCTCCCACCCTCTCAAGAGGTCAGCCACGTTATTTGAATGGTAAATGAGGACTCCATTGAGGTCTACTGTTCACTTCAGTGGCTGAAGATAGAGGCTCAAACATTGCAGGAATTTGAGCACAAAACAGCTCTTTTTATGCACTCCGTGACCAATTCATTAAAACTCTGCCTTTGTTATAGCATAAAAGTTTGCCTCTGATCAGATAAAAAATGTCAACTTCAAGGGATCTAGCAGCATGGGTGATACTTTAAATCAATTGTGCTTGTCCAGATTTCCCATCAGCTAAAATATTTTGGGAAGGATGAGAAAAACTAAAGGAAAACTAAACAGAGTTATAAAGTGTGTGGTCCAAGAGCTTTAAAAGTTGTAGGGTGGGCTCAAGTTTTCTGAATCCACTTGTTTCAATGAAAGGTTGCAGGGACCTGAAGCCTCTGCCAGCTTCACTGAGCTCTGAACAGGAAGGCCGCGTTTATGTGCAGGAAGGATATTCAAGCGATTGCAAACATGTTTTATTTAACCATAGAAAACACTAGAAGTTAAAAACATTGAGGCTTTAAAAATCTAATATGGAAGCATAGGTAAAAGTAGGTCATATATTTATTTAATTTTTTCTCTTTCAGCTAATTCCAACATAAGGTCAAAGGGTAAATGTAGATCCACATTTCTAAACTCATTTCTGGAAAATCATCTATCCACTAATTTTTTACTTTATATGAGAACAAAAGCAAGGAGAATGTTAAGTGGGGAAGGAGACACCTGGACATGCATCCATATCCTTCAGTTATTAAACCATGTCCAGTACCATGCAACCTGCAAGCAAGGATCCAATTCTGGATTAAACGCCAGTCTATCATCGGGCACACTGCTGCACACACTCACAATTACTTATTCAAGGACCACTGAGAGTTCTTAAGCTAAACAAGCCTGTGCTTGGGATGTAAAGGATGCAAAGTCAGCCCTCTGAGAAAAACTCTGCACACATGGGACAATGTTGGGATTGGAACTGAGGTAGCACGACTGATTGCTGTACCACAGTGCTTTGCACACATGTGCAATCAGCCTAATTTTACACACATAAACTCCACCACATCTCACCTACATGCACCCTCCAGTTTGCTCTTTCGTAAAGCTAACCATCTTGCCTAAGGGGCATTCTTCTCCTTTCCACCTTCAAAGTTAATTTACCTCAGGCTGGATGTGACCATTTAATCCCCAACAGGAAATATGGTGCTATAATCTCCAGCAGGGGTTTCCATCCCAGATCATATAAATGCCACTTTTGAAGCCACAGTACCCTCTGGTGGCTCCTACTGACTCAACACCATACTTTCTTGAGGAATCCAAATGAACAGAAGTACTCTTTCTTTTTATAGCTTCCTGTTGTAGTGAACACCATTTGGTGGTGCTTTACAAGCACAGAGCTCTTGTATAATTGACTACATATTTTAGATGATTAGAGCCCAGGCAGAATGCACACCAGAGAATGAACCAAAACCTTTTTAATTTATTGGCTGGCTCCTTAATCATTAGTCCACACTTCTTAGGTTCTCTCTTATATAATAAGATCACTGCCACCTACTGGGGAGGAAAATCCCACTTGTCTCCCAATAAGCTGTTAGGGTCCCTCCATTGATGTGAGAAACTTTCATCACGTTCAACCCCGAAAAAATCCCTTTTAATCCAGATTACGTTAACATCTCCCTATACTGACACGAGTCACACCTCTACTCAGGCCAGTTAGTTTTTATTATTTTGTTGGAAAATGGAAAGGCCCTTGTTGGTTTATAGTTATGTCTTTGGGGTCAATCACTCTGTGACAGAAGACACACACAACATGTCTAAATAGAGTACATGCACATAAGTGCCTGTATAAAGTACCATCTGTCTTATTATATTGCAAAATTGGAATTTTAATAGGCTTAATGAGAGTTATCTCCCAAAGGTCAATGCTAAAAATGATATAACTTTAAAATTTCTATTGATTTCTTCAAAATTAATTATAAATTTAATAACATGAAATGGCAAATTGCCCTGCCAGTGTGGGTCTCTGTCTCTCCCTCTTGCTTTCTCCTGTCCTCTTTTTTATGGCACAGTGAGTCTGTCCTTGCCAAGCTATTCACCCTTCATAACATATTTGTCAAATAACGTACATTTCATTCCTCTGCGATAGATGACCGACTTATTCAGAGCTGGTTCTTACCTTGAGTCTAAATCTGTTCAGATACAAGCGTTCTTTATGACACCAGACTGCATTGATAATGAATGGCTGGATTGACAGAACTAATTCCATCATGTATGCAGAGGTCAACCATTGTGAGCTTTATACCCATCTATCTAGTTGTATAATGTAATACAGTACTTAAAGTGTGTCTTCAAGGAAAACATTCCAAATTGGCCATCTAGACTGCTCTGACACACATTATTTTCTTGGTACAGTGTTGCAAATTTCTTGGTAAGAATGATATGATCACAGAACTTCACTGATTCACATTTCAGTTGTTTATTTTGTGCATTTCAATGTTGGGCTTTTTATTAAATTTGTAAAGTTACATCTTCTAAATCTTGTTTTCTAGGAGCTATGTACTGTACTCATTTATCTGTACACATTTGAAATGTTCTTCTGCTTTTTCACATGCCAATAACTCATCCTGTGTGCATCTGATTGAATATGCCAGTGCTTTGATGCATGCATGTGGTGAAGCCTAGTGGCTCTGACAAACTTACAGGAAACTCATAGATGATGATTACAACTCAGAGTGACTCATCAAGTGATCCCAAGATGGTCACTTAACCTGCCTGTGGTAAAATGAGTCTGGTGGGGCTGTTAATTGTTTCATTTATTTATTTACTATCTGTGCTACCTTGTCTAAGGAATGTTGAAATCTAAGTAATCAATACAGACTTCAATGCTAACATTTACAGTGCACCATGCAATGCATACAGTAAGTCTCTATTATATGCCATTTGTTATGGGATTTGTAAGAGCAGTATTAATGTTTTGTGATGTGCCATCTATTGGAATCACAGAGACATAGCAACCAGACAGACACACCAATCCTTATCCTTTTATTGAGGTAGATTTTAATGGTTAATTTACCTCTGGCTGAATATGACCTGTTAATCCATAATAGGTAATATGATACTAATCTCCAACAGGCTGTCCACCCTAGATCACATAAATGTCACTTCTGAAGCCACAGTACCCTCTGGTGGCCCCTGTTGACTCAACACAATACTTTCTTGAGGAATCAGGAATACAAATGAACAGAAACACACTTTCTTTTTACAGCTTTCTTTTGCAGTGAACACCATGCCATGGACCTTTACAAATACAGAGCTATTTTACAATTGATCACAATTGTAGGGCATATGAGAACATGAGGGCAACCATTAAGAAAGATATTAGGAAGGCTAAAAGGCAGTTTGAAAGGAATATAGCAGATAAGGTGAAAGATTGCCCAAAGAGTTTATTTCGGTATTTTAATAGTAAAAGAACAGTCAAGGAGGAGGTGAAGTGCATCAGGAATAGTAAAGGGGAATTAGGAAATATAGACAGGGAAGTAGCAGATGCTCTAAACTCACATTTTTCTGATGTCTTCACAATCAGAAACCATTTGATAAGGTGACATACGAGAGGTTTGACATTAAACTGAAAGAAGTGTGAGTCTGGGGTGATGTTTGTAGATGGGTGGAAAACTGGCACAGACACAGGAAGCAGAGGTGTTATGGTGTGAGGAACCTTATGATGTTAAGAGTGGTGTTCCACAGGGGTCAGTGGTAGGGCCGCGGCTATTTTTAATATATATAAATTATTTAGACTGGAAAATAAGTAACAAGCTGGTTAAATTTGCAGATGATACCAAGCTAGGTGGATTGGCAGATAATCTGGACTCTGTTGAATCATTACAGAGGGACTTGGACAGCATACAAGCTTGGGCAGATTTGTGGCAGATGAAGTTTAATGTCAGTAAATGTAAAGTATTACACATAGAAACTAAAAATATTAGGTTTGAATACACAATAGGATGTCTAAAAATTGAAAGTACACCTTATGAGAAGGAGTTAGGAGTTGTAGAGGACTCGATACTATCAACTTCCTGACAGTGTTGAGAAACCATTAAGAAGGCTAACAGAATGTTAGGTTATATAGCACGATGTGTACAGTGCAAGTCCAAGGAGGTCATGCTGAAACTTTATAATACACTGGTGAGGCCTTATCTGAACTACTGTGTATAGTTCTGGGGCCCCATGTACTGTATAAACCAGGCATGTGCAACCTACGGCCCGCGGGCCAAATCCGGCCCGCGTACTGATTTTATACGGCCCGCGACGACTTTTCCAAATATCATTGAATCTGGCCCATTAACCCTCTTGGTGATGCCTGTTTGTTCTTGTGGTATTGTTGGATTATTTTTGATAGTATGATGCGGCCAGTGCTTTCTGAAGTACAGTCGACCCTTGATATACGACCGGCTTGACATGCGAACAACTTGATTTACGACCAAAATTTTTATTTTGATTAACGACCAACATCTTGCGTTACGACCTGAATGCGGTCACGTGTATCCGCTTGCGCAATTGTAAACAAACAGAAACATTCCTATTAATGCGGCACTCATTCAATAAAATGTCAGGTTTGTAAACTCTCTTGGGACCTCCCCCAACTAGAAGACATGCCAAAGTCCAAACTCCGTATGGAAGACTGTTTATCTGTTGCTGGGGCAACAGCTGGCTTAAAGCTGTGCTGAGTCTCTCAGCCAAAGCAAACAGAAAAGATATCGATGGGTGATATGCATGTGATATCCCTGCCCGGCAATGGACAAGCAAGCTTCCACAGTCCCGGCAATCGCGCTTCAGGACGCAATTCAGCATGTCGTTCCCATTGAGTGTGGGGGGGTCTCAGAAGAGTTCAGAAACAGTTCCTTGTATCATCGCAAGGAAATGCTGAGAAAAATTCTCGTCAGAATAACTTGTAGGCAGGAGGAGATTAAAATTAACGCAAAAGAAGCTATTGAAATGATTGCAAATGCCTGAGCGCAAGTTAAAGAAAGCCTTTAAAAAGCCTTCAGTTTCATTATCATCCTCCTCCCTTCCTGCAGCCCAAAGATGTCAAATTAAATGGTGAGTACAGTATGAAATTGTTGTTTCTGGTAGGCTAGGCACTTTTTATTACTTTTTGGTTAGTACATTAGAAAAATTATTGGTGTTTTGGTAAATTATGCACATTATACAACCCTTTTTTTATTATGAAAAGGTTAAGTAAGTGTTGCAGTGGGAGGTTCGGACCGCATTATGGGTATTTCCATTATTTCTTATGGGAAAAATAGTCTTGACTTACAACCAACTGGAGTTACAACCAGCCCTCGCGAACGAATTGAGTTCGTAAGTCAAGGGTCCACTGTACTTTATATTGTGCTTCCCCCTCTTTTACGGCACGTCCGGAACTGTCGCACGTTTAAAGTGTGCAAGAGCTCGTAGTCACGTAGTCGTTGACTCTGCTGCATCTCTCTGCTCTGCTGTCGTGTGTAGCATAGCGCAGTCTTTTCATGGTTTTTGCTAGTGCTGTACCTATCTGCATGTTGTTTCGAGTTTCACGCTATATCGGCCTACATTTCAATACTTACAAATACTTGTGAATTTTTGATCAAACCCTAATTAAGATGGCTTCAACAAAGAAGAGAAAAGTGGACGCTGAGAGTCGTACATTTCAAGAGAAATGGACTGACGATTATTTTTTTATAATGCAGAAAGAAAAACCTCTTTGTTTGATATGCTTGGAAAGTATTTCAGTTTTAAAGGAATACAATTTAAAAAGACACTACAATACAAAACACGCTAATTACAACAGTTACAAAGGTAAACTAAGAACAGATAAGATACAAAATTTGAAAAAATGTGTATCGGCACAACAGATGTTATTCCGCAAACATACTGATGTAGCTGACAATATTGTTCGTGCAAGTTTTATTGTTAGCGAAAAAATTGCGAAGCACTCAAAACCATATTCTGAAGGCGAGTTTGTCAAGGAATGCCTTACTGCAGTCACAAATGTTCTGTGTCCAGAGAAAAGCCATGAAATGGAAAAGATAAGTCTTTCTCGTTGGACAATAACCCGACGAATCGACGAAATGGCCAGTGACATAAAATTAAGCATTAAAAATATTGCATCAAAATTTGAAGCATTTTCCATTGCTCTTGATGAGAGTACAGACTCCAATGATACCGCTCAATTGGCTATATTTATTCGCGGAGTTGACGCTAGCTTCAATTGTACGGAAGAATTGCTTGCTCTCCAACCAATGAAGAATACAACAAGGGGTGAAGACATTTTCCAGGAAGTAAAAACTGTTTTTACTGTATTTGATTTAAAGTGGGAAAAGTTATGCGGAATATCCACCGATGGAGCTCCATCGATGATTGGACCAAACATCGGAGTTGTTGCCCAAATAAAAACCGAATTATCAAGTAACAAAATCAGTACCGAAGATTTGTCGGTATTGCATTGCATTATACACCAGCAAAACTTATGTGCAAAATCAGTTAAATTTGCACATGTGATGGGCACAATAACTGCATGTATAAACTTCATTAAATCCAGGGCGCTAAATCACCGCCACTTTTCAAGAATTTCTGGCTGATGTTCTTTCTGATCATGAAGATCTTACATTTTATTGTGAAGTGCGTTGGCTTAGCAAGGGAAAAATGTTGAAACGTTTTTATGATTTGAGAAATGAGGTATCTCTTTTCATGGACATGAAAGGAAAACCTATTCCTGAGCTAGAAAACAAACCCTGGCTGTGTGATCTTGCATTTCTTGTCGACCTAACAACACATCTAAATGAACTTAATGCTAAATTACAAACTCAGGGACAAATGATTCCTGAGCTTTATGGACACATAAAATCATTTCAAAATAAGCTTCGACTCTGGGAAAGCCAATTAAAGGAAGGCAATACTTATCATTTTCCCACACTTGCGAACCACGAAGATTTTGATTGTGAATCGTTTGCGAATGAATTAAATTCATTGAGTGGAGAATTCAACACTAGGTTCCGTGATTTTAAAAATCAAGAAGCAAACTTGCAAATTTTCTCTTGTCCATTTGATGTTGATGTCGAACTAGCTCCACTTTCATTGCAAATGGAATTAATTGAACTACAAGAGAACCTTGTCCTGAAATCAAAATTCAATGATATTGAATTACTTGACTTTTATAAAAACTATTTCCCACGTGACAAGTTTCCAAAGCTCACAGCTTTTGCTCAGAAAAGAATGACTCTATTTGGCAGCACCTATAAATGCGAGCAACTTTTTTCAAGGATGAACTTCGTAAAATCCAAAACCAGGACGCGAATTACTGATGAGCACCTAGAAAACACGTTGCGAGTTTCCACGTCCACAATATCTCCTAATATTGATAAGCTTGTGACCACCATGCAATCTCAATCGTCGCATTAATAAAGAGTTTTTATTAAATAATATATTAATAAATATTTGTTGTTTTTTTTTTGGCCTTCTTGCATTTTCGATTTTCAGAAATACATATATATCCTGAAGTACTCCGGCCCGCGTAATCTTTCTACTTTCTAATCCGGCCCATAGTCCTGTCAAGGTTGCACATGCCTGGTATAAACAGTGCGTATGCACAAAAATGTTGCCTACGCCTGTTTCCATGCTCACTTTGAGATGTATAAAAATTAAACTTGGTATAAAACCATGCACATTTTGACAGTAACCTCACACCATGCATACACAAATTTCTGCTTGGTTTTGCAAATGGGGAGCACCCAGCGTCAAAGCAGTGTTACTGTTTCTGTGGTTTGTTTTTCTTTTTTTAGATTTGCATCAATGACACAGGATTTATCAAATACACCAAAATTAATTGCATATCGTTTACAAATTTAATTCACTTGGTTGTAATTATTCTGTAACAATTTAATTAAGCACAGAATGGCCAAACTATTCCAACTATCATAGCTGCTTTAGCGTTGTTAGAAGACATTGCAAATGGAAGAATTAGAAGAGAGCATGTATTTATAAATGATGATGACCGGCTGATTTCAATTTCCAAGAGCTATACTCTTCCAAGAGCTGTGTGCTGAACCGGCGCTGGCTTTAGAAAGGCAGACTTTGAGGAATTGTGCTCTACCTGTTCCTTTGCAAGTTCTGTCCACTCTCGGGTTTTTAGCCACATGAGCTTTTGAATGTGAACTTGGTGACCGACTGGGTATTTCACAAACATCACTGAGTCACGCCATGCCAGCTGTATAGGATGGTATTATTTGCTTGTCATCCAGATATATAAGATTTTCTTACACTGTGGCTGAACTGAGACACATCAAAGCACAATTTGCAGCAACATCTGGTTTTCCAAATTTAATCAAAGCCGTCTTCTGCAAACATATTGCTATGGCAAAGGCGCTGGACAAGTTACTAAAGCCGGAGATGAATCACCAAAAAATGAGCTGGTGTTACATCATCTATAGCAGCTATAGCATCTATAGCAGCTCCTTCTGATGGTGTCCAATATCACTCCTTTCAACAAGCTATTGTAGAAAATAAATCGACTCCAAGTTGTTACAAAGGTTTGGGGAATAGCCCCATATAATGTCCAGTGGACAGGTCAAAAGAAATTGAATCAAATAGGTTCAAAATAAACATTCGACATTGAGAACAGGTATGAAGGGGTATTTAAAAAAACAAAACATGGCTACAGGAAATGATATAGACGGAAGTGATGTCATCGTAGCGGGACTGGAAGTGACATCATCAAAGGAGGGACGGAAGCAGAAGTTGTTGAACAGCCATTTTGGGTTCTGGAATGGGGTAAGTGGAGTTATTTTTCTTCTTTGCTTCTGAGGAGAGAGAGAGAGAGGCATTAGAGGCATCGGTGGAGTGGTGGCTTTCAGGCTAGGGATCTGCACTGGCAATCGGAAGGTTGCCAGTTCGAATCCCGTAAATGCCAATAGGGACTGTGCTCTGTTGGGCCCTTGAGCAAGGCCCTTAACCTGCAATTGCTGAGCGCTTTGAGTAGTGAGAAAAATGCTATATAAATGCAAAGAATTATTAGTACCCTTCATATCGCGATATTTTACTCACCTTGGGGTTTGCTGAATGCCACCGAATAACGTGTGCATGACAAAGCGTATTATGAGACTCACTCTGGGGTGCCTTGTCTGTTGTCTCAGTGTATACTCTGACCGCGGTAAGTGATGTGACGGTGAGGGATACATTTTATTCGCAACTACACTGGTGGTTGATGGGTGCCTGTGAGGTGGCACTCCTCTGCTCTTGGGTGACTTCAGTGTGACCACTGGCACTGACAGGGCTGGTTATGAGGATTGTGTCGGTCCCCATGGGTCTGGCAACCGTGGTGAAATTGACTCCATATTTCTTGACTTTGCAAAAGGTCAGGGGGCTGTGGATCTATGGATACTTTTTCCAGCATCCTGAGCCGCATTGCTGGACTTGGTATTCCAATACTGATGGTGCGGTGAAGGAAATTGATGCTGGAGGCTCTTACAAAACAGCAGGGTCTACAGAAGTGACCAGTTTGTGAATTCTGACCACAGACTTGTTGCTACTTTGAAGATCCAACTTAGATCCAGTAGGCTAACACCTACTAGGAAAATGAGGCTGGACCTGGCCAGATTCCAAGATCAGGCTGTTTCTAACAAGTTTTCACTCAGTTTGTGTGAAGAACTTACAGACTTGGGTGCGACTGCTGATCCTAATGTGATGTGGGAGACCTTCCATAACAAGACCCTGAAAGTTGCTGAGGGTTGAGTTGGTGTTACCAGTGTTCCCAGAAGGAGGTGTTTCATCTTGCAGGGCACCATGAACATTACTGAGAGGAGTCTCAGTGCACAGCTTGATGGCAACTCCGGTCTGAACCGGGAACTGAGAGGGATGGCTGCGAGGGTTCTAAGGGCAGATAAGGAGGTATTTGATAGAGGAATCTGTGAGCAAGAGACACACCATCTATGGTCTAGTGACCCACACCCTGCTTACAAAGGAATTGAAGCATGAAACACATCCGAATCTGTTCCTTGGAGAGTTGCAGTCAGGGCGGCTGATGGAACTGTCCTTACGGATGCCACTGTAGTTGTAACCCGCTGGGCTGGCTACTTTGAACAGCTGTTTAAAGTTGATCCTCCAATTAGCTGCGAACCACCCAATCACACTGAGATTGCAGGGGTCGTAAACCAGCTGAGGGTAGGGAAGGCTGCAGGGAACTGTAGTATCTGGGGTGGTGTTCTTCAGGTTGGTGGTAAGGCTGTCCTCCTGGCATTGCAAGCAATCTTTGCTTTCATTTGGGAGACAGGCATCATTCTAACTGACTGGAAAATGGGACTTGTTGTCCCTATCTGGAAAGGGAAGGGTGATCGCCTGGATTGTGGCAACTACAAGGGGCTAACACTGCTCTCAATGCCTGGTAAGGTCCTTGCTAGGGTCATCCTCAATAGCATCTATGATCACTTGCTCACCTACCAGCGACCAGAGTCTGGTTTTACGCTTAAGAAGTCTACCATCGACTGCATCCTGGCACTAAGGTTTCTCATGGAGCGCAAATGCGAATATCAACAGAGTTTCTTTGCAGCATTTGTCAATTTTCGTTCATGTAGTTGATCGATCTGCCCTGTGGGACCTCCTGACATTCCCTCAAAGTTGCTGGATATCATGGCTGGCCTGTACACTGGTACTGTGAGTGCTCTACAGAGTGGAGGCAGAACCTCTGTATTTTTCCCAGTTGATTCTGGGGTTCGTCAGGGGTGTGCTCTTGCTCCTACTCTGTTCAGAGCTTGCATGAACTAGGTGTTGGGCAGGGTCGTGGGGTCTAGTGGCTGTGGGGCATCTATTGGTGAAGAGCGATTCACAGATCTTGACTTTGCCAACGATGCTGTGATGTTTGCAGAGTCAATGAAGGCTCTGATCAGGGCTCTCAGGAGACTGAGCGAGAATTCTGAGTGTCTGGGCTTGCGACTGTCCAGGATAAAAACCAAGATTCTGGTCTTTAATGACACAGGCCTTTGATGGGCACAGCCATCAGCAGTGTGTCTGTCTACTGAGAGAGTGTTAGCCTTGTTGAGAGGTTTACTGACCTTAGCAGTGACATTCATGTCTCTGGTGACTGTGCCTGTGAAGTCAGTAGATGAATTGAGAGAGCATGGGGGGATCATGAGATCATTGTAAAGGGGTATGTGGAGCTCCCCATATCTTTGCAAAAGGACAAAGGTCTAAGACTTTAGATTCTTGGTGCTTTCTGCTTTGCTATATGGTGGCGAGACATGGATACTGTCCAGTGACCTGTGATGAAAACTGGACTCCTTCGGTGCTGTGTCTCTACAGAGAATCCTTAGAACCAGTGGTTTGACTTTGTGTCGAATGAGCGGTTACTCACAGAATCCTAAATAAGGCACATTTCCTGCATTGTGGGGGAATATAAGCTACGGCACCACTACCATTGTTGAAAGGGACACCCACGTAATACCTGGGTGCAGCAGATAGGTGGGACTGGACTGCGTGTCTGCCTGGGGATTTGCCAACCAGGATCCTAAGCTGTTTCGTTGTGTGGTGGGTGCGGCAATGCGCTGGACCAGTACATGCTCCCCGACCTGACCTCACCTGACCTGACCTGACCTGTTTTACACTTCTTGCTGTTTTAATACTCCTTGTTTTAATAAAATTCCATTGTTTTGAACTTGCTTGTCTGCTGTCTCACCTTGGTCCATCTTGGTTTATGACTATAGATGTCCCAGATAAAGCAAGATGCCCACAGCTGTGGGCATTGGGACATTACACTGCCTTACCTTCAGCTCTACAAAATAAATATAAATATTTGTACAAGTACTCTGGGATTGTGTAACTGTTCAGAGATGCTATATAATATGAAGATTGCTTGAAAAAAAAAGTATTAAAAAGCAACCAGTCAGTATAACCATTTAAAGTCTAAGTAAATCCTTGGAAAATAGGCACTTATGAAAAGCTGTCAGCCAGAAGCAAAGAAGAGATGCTGAAACAGCAGTGAGTCACATGCCATTGGTGTGAAAGTGGTCTTTTTTTAGTGGTATGACAGCCATTATTATTGCATTTTATCCACTGCTGTCATATGCAATCAATTGCTTTTTGGAGTGCAATATTGCTTTTAGCCCTTCATGATTTTTTTGCAGATGCATGAAAAGATTTTTTTTTCTTTTTGAAGCATTGTGGCCTAGTTTTCTGGATGGTGTGTATCTGTTAAACGTTGCCATTATTTCAATAGGTTTATGAGGCCATTATCGTCACAGTGAAATTCTTACTTACATGTTCTAATCACGTTGCCACTCTCCAGCACCATGATTAAATGTGCAGGCTGTGAGGCTGAGTGCCCAAGGCTCTTGACTATAAAACACACAGTTGTAAGTTTAATTGCCTCTTTTGATTGTCTGTGTGATCTCAGTATGTCGCTTAATCTGCTTGTGTTGTTGTGGGTCAAAAAAAAAAAATGAAAAGAACAACTGTATTAGAGCTTTGTTTTGTTAAGAGCTTGATGATAGTGTTAACTACAGAAAGACCATCCATTCAACATTGAGCCCTCATAATTTAGTTGAGGTTCATGGGTTCTAAAGCTAAACCCAGCACCATTTCGATAGGGGAAGTGTCTATAGAAAAGCACAGTATAAAATAAAAGCTGCTTGCTTGTCTTCATTATGATGTTCTAATGTGGAGTAGCACTAATATTGAACAAACCATGTCTTGCAGTACTTTACCCTCAACTCTTCTATCCATGTCTAGAAGTGTAGGAAAATAAGAGAATTTTAACTTCCGCCCACTTAGGGATGCCAAATTAATGTAGGAAATTGGTATATGGATGTGAGAAAAAGAACTTATTGATTGGTGTTAATCAATTGGTTAATTAGCCCTGTGGGGACCACCAGGAGAAAGTCTGCATCTGGGTCAAGTCTTCTGCTCTTCATCTTCCCATGGGGGGAACATGTGCTTTATGTTGTAATGGACAGCACAAATGGATTGGCATCCTAGCTGGGATTGTACAAGGATTCTTACTGAGCTAGTAGGCCAGTGCAATGGGAGGACCAGGGAAGATGAGTACAGCTGAACATTTTCTCCTCCAATACACTAGATGGCAGTATCCCTGGGTTTGGGATTCCCACACAGACACCAACAGGGCATGCTGGGATCTGTAGTCCAGTGGGGCAGCCCTGTTGGGTTCTGCGGGGGCCACCAGAGGGAGCTTCTGGGATTCACAGTCCCTATTTTCTGTGACTTTCAGTTGACTCAGAAGTGTTTCCATCAGGTTATGCCATGGCATGGAAAGTACTCTGAGGTTATAGACAAAAGAAGCCACCTGATCTCACCCGGTCAGTCAGAGTCGGGTAGAAGAGGGTGAGGCTTGCCTAGAGGAGTGGAGTGTGGAGGAAAACGATTGATGCAACCTTCCTCAGTGGTCATAAAATACTTTATGGAAGGGGGTGGGGTGGCTATGTTGTATTTCATCCTAGGAGGGGAGTTATGTTGTATTTCAGTCAGGGTTACTCCTCTGTCAGGGGGATCAAATTCTTGTTTGATGTCTTTTTTTGTTCACTTTTAAGTCTTTGATTTGTGTTAAAGTTACTAAAATCTATTATTTTTTGTATTCCCTGTGCCTGTGTTGTGTTTCACATTTTGTGGATGGTTCCCCAAGAGATGGGGTCACCTTCCCATCACCACAAGGGTCTGGTCACAGCAGGAGGCAACCCATGGTTCCTTCGAGTGTGCTTTGTAGTGTTGAGATTCTTGAATTGTGATTTTCTGGATATTTTGACCTGTGCTTTATTTTTTGGCTTTGTGGATTTGTGTTTTGGGACTTGTTCACCTAGGATTGCCTTTTAGGTAACTCCTTTTTTTGCCATTTTTGTTCTTTTTGTACATTTTATACCAAATGGTTTTACAGTTACTTTCCCTAGGAGGGCATTTTTGTGTATTTTATAGATTTTTGGACATTATAGATTTTGTTTTGAATGTTGCAGTAGTTCCTTATTTTGGGCCTAGTATGCCAAATCCTCTCTGTGGAATTGAGGTCAGTGCTTAGGGTAAAGCCAATTCTAGGCATGCTGGGAAGGCCAGGCCTGGCTTATGGAACCTTTAGGAGGCTTTGATATGGAAGGGCACTGTTGTGATGTGAGATTTTACATATAACTTGATGAATATTTTGTATGTCCTTATTTGTAATTTAGGCATAGCAATGTAATTTAGTGTTTACCACCCCCCCTTAGGAATGGGTCTGTTTGAATTTTTATGACAAGATTTAGGGGATGTGTCTTAAACCAGTTTGCCGAGTGTTTATTTGCTAAAGTCATTTCTACCCCCGCAAATGGGCTAAGGTGTACTTTAACATATGGTTTGGGGGCAGGTGTTAAGATGTTGTATTCCCCCATTGGTCTGAGGTATGGCTGTTTGGAATTGGCTTGTCTCAGAGGCCTTTAAGTACCATGATGTCCTATTGGCTCTAGGGGTTGGACAGAACATCTATAAATGTATGTGTTTAACCTCACACTCTTTCTCTTACTAACCAACATCTGAAAGAAGCATCTCTCTTGCTATCCTGTGATGAAGAGCACAGCTCAGCAGCCATTTTGAACAGACATGTGGCTGAAAGCTGAGCACCAATTATGCCTTAACTAGAGACATTTAAGTAACTAGAAGACTGTGTGCCACCTGAACTACATATCATCATTTAATCAGGTTGTATGGTTGCCAATATTCAAATATGCTTTGCATTTTGTTATTATTTCTGAATATTATCAATAATACATTATTTTATGTGTAACTTAACTTCTGCTTGTCTTTTTACTACATCTAATTGCCTAAGGTAATAGATATAGAAGGGAAGGTGGGGATAAGTTATATACAATAATACCTTATAAACAGTGGTAAGTCTGTGAGATTAGGCATTCTAAGGCTACATATTAATAATACAATAGGAGAAAGTAGAGCAATATATATTACTCTACCAAGAGAAAACAGGCACTCAAATAATAACAATGCCAGTAATTCATGAAATAATTTGGCAAGCCTCCCACTTTACTTTCCTTACCTTTCTCTGTAGGAGGGCTTTGAGCTGTGAGACTTACATCAAGGTAACTGAAGCAGTTTCGTTTAACAATTTATTGATAAACACAAGGATTATAAAAATATGATAACTGCATGTATGTACAGTATATTGGTCTGAAGACAGGATGCAAGACAGATGAGATGGATAAGCATATACAGTAACAGATAGGAGACTGGCTGTTTACTGACTATTTAGAGTTCTAATTTATCTTGGCATAGATAAACTGTTTTACGATACCTAGTCTTTAAGGATGATGTCTGATGTTGTGTGGAGTTCTTGCTTTGTTGTTGTTCCAGGTTGCATTGGAAGACTCTGCTTACACTGGAGTTCACTCTTTCTCTTTGCTACATATTCCTTTATCTGTTATGTGCTGTGGTGTGGTTGCTGCTTTCTCAGTTCACTGTTAGGCCCTTTTTGTACCCTCAGAAACTTCACTTTCTAGCACAAGAGTATAGGTGCCCAAGTTCTCTTCTTGAAGTAATGCCTGCTTTTGAGTCTTCTCAGACAGGGCACAGTCACTGGCAGACAGCTTGGCTTGGCAGAGTGGATTCTGAGCTAGTTTAGAGTGTCCAGCTCCAAGGCTTTATGGAGAGTAGGCCAAAGAAAGTTTGTGAGCTTTTTATTCCAAAGAGACTGGGAAGCTTTTCACGCCAACAAGAGCGGCTTCTCAGTTTTCAACTCCCCCCAAAGAGAAAGAAGCTCGTTAGCTTTCAATTCCCAAAGAAGAACAAATTCTTAGCCTATAGCTTCCACAAAGGAACAGATCCTCAGCTTTCATCTATCATAAAGAGAAAGAAAGGATAAATCCAATTGTTTTTGAAGGAAACTGTAACCTATGGTGGTTGGATCAAGTTCCTTTTTTAGTTACAGACCTAGTGCTTGCTTATAGGGGCGTTATTTTAACCATTGCATCCAGACAGGATACAGTTTGCGGTCGCAATCCTAAAATTATTGTTCATCTGGGTGCCTTCTTGTCTGATGAAGCCTCTGCAGAGGTGTCAGCTCAACTCTGATTAACACCTTTGTTAACAATAAAGTACAGGAGTGACCAAAGTGATGGTATGAGCTGTAGTTCGGCCATTCTCTGAGAAATATAGGTGGTGGTAGATGTGCAGCTGTAAGTCTACATCTCTGTCTTAACAGGCCTTGTGCGCCAGTAAAGCCCTACAACAGTCTGTTTAAAAAGGACTGAAGGCATAAATATTGCTTACTAAAAGGCTGCTTTATGGAGTGGACGGTGCTGTGGCTAATGCGTCTTCCTTAAATGATCCACCAGTGCCAGTTCTGACTCTAAGTGACACGGGCGTGACTAATGTTCATTCGAACTTCATATTCAATCAGCATTTAACACTTTGTTGTGGCTTGACCAAAAATCTAAACATTATAAGATAGTGTTATTTTAAAAAGCATTCCCCATGAGCATTCAATTTGCACTTACAAATCATAAACCATTTGCAGAAAACCCAGCTCCAAACCTGAATGCAGATGACAAATTGATTTCCCTAATGACCCTCAAGAGCTCCTGTAAGTAATTATAGAGAAAAGTTATATTTCTAACTCCTGCATTCTCTCTGTTGTTTGTGAGAGAAAGAGAAAGAAAGTACATTCCCAGAATGCATTAGACATGAGCTACCTGCTGGCAAAAAGAAACAGAGTCAGTGTGAGACGGAATCAGCATGAGCCTGGTGTTCTTGTATGCCTTTGGAATAAACCTACAGCCTCTAAAATAAATTCACTGAGAGTGCAGCAGGGCATTTTATGCTGACTAACCCCTTTCTGTTTTCATGCACGCCTACAAACATTACCATCCTAAATTTTCGAGCTCTGGGACTATGATTGAGGCCCTGTTAGGAAGTATTACATGCAGAGTGGCTCAGGCTTATGACACTGTTTTGGAAAAGCAGTTCAAAGCATGCCTTTGGCTAGTCTAAAATATCCATATTACTAACCGAGAATGCTAAACCGGATGATGGACGCAGGCACATCCGGCCATGGGCCGTAGCTGCAAAAAGACATACTGCGCAGGCGCAAAAAGAGTCCGCGAGAGGCGGATGAGGAGCCACGAGAGGGGGACAAAAAAGGCCGCGAGAGGCGGATGGGGGGCCGCGAAAGGCGGACAAGACCACAGAAAAAAGGAGTGAGCACAGAAAAAAGACAAAAAAGGAGAAATGAGGCGCAACGAGCACCGAAAAAAGGAAAAGGCACATAAAAAAGTAGTCAAACGCAGGCAAAGCACGAAACACATTGCACACGAAACTAGACCCCAAAAAAAAAAAAAAAAAAAAAGAGGCTCGCGCACAACAGCAAGGCAGCCCCCCCCCTACAGGCACCAGACGGGACACACACCAAGAGGGGAATTCAACAAGCCCATGGAACACAAAAAAAAGAACACAAAACCACCCCACAGACCCTACAAGCAACGGACGGGACACACACAAAGAGGGGGATTCAACAAGACACAGGAACACAAAAAGAAAGAAGACGCTCGCGCAACAACAATCCTCCCCCCCCCCCCACCCACACACACATCCATAAGAAGTGACACCCAAAGCCACATATTCTAAAGTGAACGTCAACACCTTCACACTAGACAGCATAGGTGTCAGCATTGGTGGATCTCCTTACAATAAAGCACTATTAACCGTTCAACTGCAGAAAAGGAAACATATTAACAGTGAGTGCGATCCTCCTTATTACTTATCCATATTTCGCATGCTGAGAAAGAAACAAGTCATGAATACACGGTCACGGGTACAAAACGAAAAGGAAAGGATAACAGGAACAAACACACGAACACAAAAGAAACAACAAAATAGACGGCTATGCAGCATAGGTGGATCTCATTACAATAAGGCACTATTAACCGTTCAACCGCAGAAAAGGCTCCATATTAACAGTGAGTGCAATACTCCTTATTACTTATACATATTTGTAAAAGAAAAAATGTCTCGACTCCAAAAACGCAAAGCTCAACGAAAGCTTCTAACTAACGATGTACCTAAAAGTAAAAACTTTATAAACTGCATTAGATCCTACAATAGTTCATTTGCTTTTGCATCTACCGGAGTAAATATCAGGCCACCAAAAGGCAATGGCCCATACTGCTTTCCCATATGTGCACAAATACTGCATCGCATTGGAACAGTGCACCTTGAAACAAATCAACAACGCAAATATGCACAAATCTACATCCTAGATCCACATGACGCAAGCTATCAATCAAAGTGCTGCATCGCAACAGTCATGGATTCAAAACGAAACACCTCCCGTCTCAGACATACGTTAACGGCAAGGAAGGCTACAACAGTCTTCTCACACAGCACAGGCAAATCGATTACAGCTCCAAAACAACACGTCCCAAATACTACACATGCAACAACGCGCCTCTCAAACGGCACAAGCAAAACATACACCAGGAAAATTCATTCGGATTAATGAATGTCATTTGCAATCATTGTCATTCAGTTCACTTCCCTGAAGAAACAACTGGCAATACAAGTAATACATTTACACGTTGTTGTCAAAAGGGTCAAATTAGACTGCCTTCTTTACATTCATATACTGAATATCTACAAAAGCTTCTAACTAACGATGTACCTGAAAGTGAAATCTTTATCAACTGCATTAGATCCTACAAATCGGTATCCACTATGAACATTAACGGTGGCACTGCACGTGACATCCGTCTTGAAAAAATGTTAATTATTGATGAATGTACAATGGCATAAAGTCACTTACTCAACACCATTCATAAACTTCTACAAACGTTTATGAATAATAATATTCGATTTGTATGAAAGGTACTTTTATGAGGAGGAGATTTTAGACAGTACTTAGCTATTCTTCCAGATGCCATGCACTCAGCTATTGTTCAGTGCACCTTAAAATACGCAGACAATTGGCATTGCTTTCAAAAGATACAGTTAGTAAAAAAGATACGATGTCCACAACCAGATCATAACAATTGCTTATTACAACTGAGAGATGGTACACTCACCAATACAGATGGACTTCAGCCACATATTATTACAATTCCTCAAGCCTTTATCTGCGACAACTTAGTTACAGAGAGATTTGGAACAGCAATCTCATTAGACCAAGTGCCCCTTTTAACACAACGCACTATATTATGTCCAAAAAATATTAATGTGCAAAACATAAATACCCAAGTCATTCCATTACTTCCTGGAGAGACACAACTCTTTCTAAGCTCTGACAAACTTGACTCTGATCACAACAATAACCATCTTCATTGACCTTACAAGTTCTGAGCTGAAATTACCTTTTACA
The DNA here is from genome assembly GCF_900747795.2 of Erpetoichthys calabaricus. Classification (NCBI taxonomy): domain Eukaryota; kingdom Metazoa; phylum Chordata; class Cladistia; order Polypteriformes; family Polypteridae; genus Erpetoichthys; species Erpetoichthys calabaricus. The sequence continues at coordinate 71,737,477 of NC_041402.2, forward strand.
CTTAAACGGTGTGTACAAAGAAATTTTCAAATAAACCTTTACACTGTGCCACACACTTTATTGTTTGCTTTCTATTTGCATCATCTACACCGTCACACTATTCTATATCTCATTCATTCATCACGCTCTTTGTCATTCCCAACACCAGGGGTTGGCGAGCGAAGCGAGCAGGGGGCGGAGCCCCCTAGTACTTTATATAATATGTATCCTTATATTAATGAACAATAGTTCTGGGATTTTTGCTGCCCTAGGTGAAGTTGTAACCATTCCTTTTAATTTGAGAGGAATCATCACTGCCAGACCTGCACATTGAGACCTGGAGACAGGACTGGGACAGTGAAGTACAATGGAATCTTGGATTGCGAGTAACTTGGTTTGTGAGTGTTTTGCAAGACGAGCTAAAATTTTTAATAAATTTTAACTTGATAAACGAGCGAGGTCTTGTAATATGAGGAGATAAGATGCTGCAGATGTTCTATCAGACGGTTGTGGCGCGCGCCCTCTTCTACGCAGAGGTGTGTTGGGGAAGCAGCATAAAGAAGAGAGACGCCTCATGCCTGGACAAACTGGTGAGGAAGGCAGGCTCTATTGTAGACACGGAGCTGGACAGTTTGACATTCGTGGCAGAGCGACGGGTGCTGAGCAGGCTCCTGTCAATAATGAAGAATCCACTGCATCCACCGAACAGTGTCATCTCCAGACAGAGGAGCAGCTTCAGCGACAGACTGCTGTCACTGTCCTGCTCCACTAACAGACTGAGGAGATCGTTCCTCCCCCACACTATGCGACTCTTCAGTTCCTCTCGGGGGGGTAAACGTTAACATTATACAAAGTTATTGTCTGTCTGTATACCTGCATTGTTATCACTCTTTAATTTAATATTGTTCTTTATCAGTATGCTGCTACTGGAGTATGTGAATTTCCCCTTGGGATTAATAAAGTATCTATCTATCTATCTATCTATCTATCTATCTATCTATCTATCTATCTATCTATCTATCTATCTATCTATCTATCTATCTATCTATCTATCTATCTATCTATCTATCTATCTATCTATCTATCTATCTATCTATCTATCTATCTATCTAGTACATATATGCGTTGTCTGCCTAGTGTCACGTGATCACAAATGAGCTGATGGTTCTTCTCTCTCTCTCTCTAGCTGCAGGATTGTGGGTAATCATCTCCCACTCTCAGTCTCAGTCGGCGTGCCTCACTCATATAGTCAACATCCGTATGAGTGTATACTGTTTACTATAGCATTGTGACCATGTGTGTGTGTTATAACGTGTGAGTCCCTATCTTGCACCCCAAAACACAAAGCTGAGTCTCAGTACTTTAGCAACACCAGCTTTATTCAGCTTGAAACAGGAACAGCACAGTTATTTATTGTAGCATGATCTACCACTCTCCTATACACAGACACAGCAGTCAGGCAGGGTTATGGCCAGGTTAGTGGCCAAGTAATACTGTGCCCTGAATTTATAATTTTCCTTGTATTAGCGCTGGGAGTCTGCAGTTGCTTCGGGGTGCTCTTCCACATGTCGTCCCGTTGGGTGGAATCCCAAAAGAATTTAGAAACCTTACAGTGTGTAAAGCATTTTTTTTATTTTGTGTCCAAGTGTAGTGACTCTTCAGGCAAAAGCAACTGTCATTGGAGAGGTTCCTTGTTAAAGTCGCAAAAAAAGAGGAAGATTCCAGTGAGCCAACAGATAAGAGGGATTCTGTCAGTTAGAGTGAAAGCCGTCCTACACATTAATCCTTCTCTCTCTTGTCTCCCTCACACCAGCCATGATTATTTTCAAAGGTAAAGTGCAGGTTAATTTGTTTTATGTATTTTTGCTTTATATTTTTTATTAATCATTTTTATATGAATAGTTTTGGTTGTGGAACGAATCATCTGAGTTTCCATTATTTCTTATGGGGAAATTCGCTTTGATATACGAGCGCTTTGGATTACAAGCACATTTCCAGAACGAATTATGTTCCCAATCCAAAGTTCCACTGTATTTAGGACCTTGAATTCACAATTTGAGAATGTCGAGCTATAGCAATGTCTGTTTACAAGACTGTCTCAGAAAAATACACCCTTGAGGGGTATCATTTCAGAAAAGAAATAGGAATCGGGATGTATTAGTAGTTTTTATTTATTTATTGCTTTCAACATTTCTCTAAAGAGAAATTAAAAAACAAATTATTACAAAAACTGCATTTAGGTTCTATAGTTAACTGTTTAAACTACCAGCTAAACATGTACTTTTTGATGATGGTGACATTGTACTTTTTTTTTTTCTAAGACATTACCATAACATATACATGTCATTTAAATTAATAAAATAATTTGAAAACTTAGCATAATGACAACATTCAGTGAATCTGAGACTATAATGATTATCTTTAAATAGGAATCTTTACCCACAATTCCTATTTACTGTATGCTCATGTATGCAAATAATGCAATCTACCTGTCCAAAGAAAAATACAAAGTGTCCAGGTGGTCATAGTTTGGGTTAATGTTTGTAGCATTTCACTCAAGAGCTACAGTTCTGTTGTTGTTTTGATTGTTTAATTTTATTTCATCTTGTTTTGATTGTTTAATTTTATTTCATCTGTCTATGCTACAGTTTGAGGATTATTATTATTAGCTTCATCAACATCATTGTTGTTCTGTTATTGTTGGACTGTGCAGGTCGTCAGACGTTAAGATTGAACATTGCTAGTAAATAATATGAAACAATATAATCAGATGCTTGCTGTCAGTCCGAGTGTTTGTAGGTTTGTATTATTTAAAAAAAATGTCACATCACCCAGAGTCGTTAATTGAGCAACAGATTGCGTTGTGCATAGTGCAGAAAGTGCAGGCTCTGCTGAGGCACACGACATAAACATTTCTTTGTGTTCCAGTCAAGAATGGCCCAACTGAAGCCTGCAATACCTATGACATAGGTCAGGTAATGCCCACAACGTCATTCACAAAATCCTCGTTAAGTCAGATAAACCTCCCACAATCCTAATCTTAATTATAGTGTAATGGGGTCCTAATTTTAACCAAGTGCCCTTACATGACTAACTTCGTTGGGTACTGCAGTCTGCAATTACACTTTGTTGGTCCAGTTTGGTCAGGACAAATGTTTCTAAACAAAATAAAGTTAGGAATCTCTACACATGGTTGCAGTAATGATCCCTGAGCACTAGAGGGCACCCTTGCCTAGACCGCCTGTACCCAGAAACAGCCCTGACAAGAGAGTTCAAGTCATACACATAACACCACTTCAAAGACTAGAATAGGCATCTAACCTGCAATGAAAGGTATGACACAGACATGAGGTGACAGATGATCACCGTCAAGAGTTTATGTGGAGCTGAAGATGAAGCGGTCCCAGTAACTCCACATCATTTATGCCATTTTTCCTGAGCTTACATTTTCTAATTTCACATTTGCTTTCATGAGTGACATGCTTACTGTGGAAGTGTGCCTGTAGTTCTTGGTGAATAAACAACAATATTTTTTAAGTTGCTTAGAGCAGAATATCTCACTAAAAATACAATTATTTTTTAAACAAATTCAGTTTTGATTTTCATTCCTTATTTGTTGTGGAATGAGACATATGTAAATAATGAGGCTGTCTTAAGTGCAGCACTTGTTCAGCAAACAAGATAAAGCTTAAATGAACAACAGAGACAAATATGTAATACACAAAATGTACTGAAGGATGATTAAGAGATCAGATGTCTTGTATTCAATGAGATTTGACAGGTCTCACATACTCAGAAATTTCAAGGGCTGTGGCTCAACCCAAAGGATATAAAAAAGAACCAGAATATAATAAAATAGACTTTTATTTTATATAAGGTTGGGTGTAAACTAAGGTTTGGGTGGAAACTAATGAGCCAACCAGAGTAAATGTACGGACTGATTGACACTGTTATGTAGATTCAGTTGCTTATAAAATAGGCCTACACCAGAAAGGCATGGAGATGAGAGTAAATTGATTCATAGATCCATATTCTGTTATTTAAAAACTATTATTTGAGAGAATTTCATTGGAGAATATACGTATTTTAAGTCACAGTGTTCTTTCTCCCCTTTTTGCGTCACACTCTGGTCCAGTTGGTGGCAGTAATGCACCTTAAGTTGATTTGCCAACCGTCAGTAAACAAAAAGAAGAAGAAGAATATGTGACCATTCTTATCATGCTGCAACAGACTGCTGTGAGAGGTGCTTCCTCCTCAGTGTGGTGCTACAGGTATAATAAATGTTGCAGATAGACAACCTTTTCTCCTACCTGATAACTGACTTAAAGGTTTTATCAGATTTGTCTTGTTAGAGGATAAGTTTATTTCTTTAATTAAGATGTCGATTTCAACCATAGTATCCATGTAAGGTCACATAACATATTAAAATATTTCATGGACGACATTTTTAAAATTAGCACAGTCTGTGTTTTGTTAAATTTATGCTCTTCGTTAGTATAGGGTGAGTATCCCCACCTGTCACGTGGGAGAAAGGGGAGGCTGGCAGAGTGGTGGCTCTGAGGCTAGGGATTGGAAGATTGCTGGTTTGCATCCCGTAAATGCCAGAAGTGACTACTCCATTGGGCCCTTGGGCCCTTAACCTGCATGACGTTAATCTTCATCCAGCCCTGCAAGCAGGTCCTCCAATTTACAGGGAAAACATGGAGGTTGGTGGCAGGATTGGCACTCCAGTCACCGTAAAAAAAACTCACACTGTTCCAATGTGGTACTGAGGTGTCACCCGCTGCACTAGGGTCCCAATCCAGATGGTTGGTTGTGCAGTAGGTGCAGCAATGCACTATTGGTGAATGCTCCCCAACCTCAAGAAGGAGGAAAAATAAGAATGGAGTTGAAAATGAGTAGAGAAAAACTTGATCAACAATGTAGAGAATTCACAGCAAACAGTACAGCCAGATGTACAATACACATATCTGGGGTCAACCATGAGTGAATTTTGCTTAAACATGCAGGGGAACAATTAAAATGTTCAGTGAGTGTCACATTTCTAAACCAACCCCTCATGAAGGTGATTTTAAACAACAAAGAGTAATGGTGCTGTTGTTAACATCGTCTTACCAAAAGCAAGATGGAGAAACCTTCTGTGGCTGAAAAGACTCCTAAAAAGACCCCAATTAAACACATAAATGTGTGTGTGAAGAACAGGTTACATGTGTTAATATTAACTTACTTCAGTTATTCATTTTGACAAGGTGGATGCTGTGTCGCCTCATCCGTGGTTCTCATTAAGTGATCAGTGTTGTTAGGCACATTTACTGCTTTTGGTGTACAGTATGTACTATAGAAATCAGAGTCTCCTGTGGCTTTTCATTATTAAAATGATTAATGGGAGTCCAGTAAACTGGGTGTGATGGCACACCATTATTTTTTAAATGTATATTTTACAGTTCATCAGTTTGTGAACGGCCAATCCTTTCAACCTCACATCAACCCCTACTATACACAGTGAGCGACAACGACAACATACATTCACATTTACCACTATCCCAGTGATGTGTTTCTATGGTTTAATCTGATATTATACAAAGTGAAACAGTGAGACGGCTGTCAGACAGCCTCAGGGAGCACATTTGAGATGTTAAAATCAAAGACCTCACAAAACCAGTTGTAGGGCACTTCATGTCCCTTGATCATAGCCGCACTGATCTCTCAGTTTGTGTTCTTTCACAAGGCTTCAAAGAAAAACAGAATAAGCTAAGCTTATTCTCAGCCTGGGATCACATATTTCTCCAGGTCTTAAAGATTGACTAACTTTTTTATCTCTCCCCTTCATCATCTCTATAATGGCAGCTATTTCAAGCCTACTCTCATGCTTTCTTGCTTTATCTGCCCTGGCTTTGTTCCCACCTTCCCCACCTATATAAGTTACTTGCTTTTTTTTCTTTTCAGCACACTCCTGATGAAGGCTATACCGCTGAAATGTTCTGTGGTTTAACTTCTCTCCTTTTTGGCATGGAAATAAATTTTAACCTTTTTTTTTCACTGCCGATGCATGATGCCTACATAACTAACATTATTATTCACATGTAACTGCAAAATCCCATATTCAGTAGCCATTCCTTGAAGTTTCCTAATGGTAAACTCACTTAGCTTATCCTTAATTATCAGGTATGCATGCCAATTGGTTATTAGGGAAATCTTTGTAATTGCATTAGCCCTGCTGAAATCTGTTATTCTGTTCACTTGGGTTGCAAGTTACTGGCATTCCTAAAGTTCAGTTCTGAGTTCAAAAATGGCCAAAATGAAACAGCTTTCTCAAGAATCATGTTATGTCAGTCTATTGTTTTTTATTACAGAATGAAGGTTATTCCACTGCAAAAAGGATAAGGACATCAGAGAAACAAACATCTTACAGGTCTTCAGTTGGCGTCTTCCTTAAATACACACCAAATAAGAGTGTCATCTGCAGCAAGTAACGATGATTCCAGGATGCTGACCATAAGATGATTTTCCAGTCATCTTCTGTCCATTGTCTTTATTCTTTTGCCCATTTCAATCTCTTCTATTTGCCAGTTTCAGATATGGCTTTTCCTTTGAAACTCTGACTCTGAGGCTGGCACCCTAGAGTCACAATCAAGTTTTTTCCAATTTTCCATGATATGTTCAATGCAATTTTTTATCTAAAAAATTTTTTATTTGGAAAATGTGAAATTTTCTTTCTGTTTGGTGCCACTAGCCCATCCTTTGCCTCTGCTGTATTCTAAATATACTTATGCTCAGGTGTGCACATGTGTACTTTGAACATTTCAGCTATACATCGAGACTTGAGATTTTATGGCATAATTTATAGGGTGTGTGAATATTCAAACCTCTGTATTTTGGAGTAGTCATCATCATGATCATGAATTATGTTGTTTACATACTATATGTGCAATGTGATTTTGAACAAAAATGGGAAATCTATGAATTTATGAATTATTTGTATGTTTACATTCAATGTTAGTATTTGATGTTAAGATAGCTTTTAATACTGTCCCTGGTGGTTTTATGGAAAGACAAAACAATATATTGATGAACCTTTATGTTGTGTGATGTTTTATATGATTTTTCAGCTGACATTTTTATCATCACTGGTGTTGCTAGCCTAATACCTTATGAAATGCAGTGTTTCTTCATCACTCCTCCTGTGAGGTTTACTGGGGACTGTCTCTTTCCTAAGGTGCCCTCCTTCTTGCCACTGCAGTCTTCAACTGCCCCATCTATGTGGCTTCTATAATATTTTATCTGCCACATCCCCGGCCTGCACATTCACATCACCAGCTCCTCATCACACCACTCACTTGCAGTCAGAGGCAGCATCATTGCTTGATCATCTCTCTCTTTCTCTTTCTTACTGACACATAAATATATATCCTTTACAGGTTTCTCAGGATGTTTCCAGCCCTTCTGACAGTGTCTCTCTATCCAAGTCTCTACTAGAATTTTCATTCCTAAAACACCACTGCTAAATCACCTAAACCAAAAGCACTAATCAAAATTCATTGTCAAAAGAGATTGCAAAGAATATGAAGCTGAGAAGGATTTACCAGCTAAACTGCACAGATTCACCACAATACAGTATGCACACATTTCCAAAACCAGGAAGTCCTGGACGCTGACTATCATACAGTTCCTGTAATGAAGGCACATGAAGGCAATTTTTCATTATCACAGGGTAGGAACCAGGAACATTGGTAACAGCAAGTCTCAAAATAATAGTGACCATGAACAAACAAAATGGCAGAAAGGTAATTTAAAATAGAGGTTGGGAGCATGCACTGATTGCAGCACGTTGCTGTACCCACCACAAAGCATACCACTCAGATTGAGATCCGAGTGCATCTGTGACACCTCAGCACCACACTGTACAGTGTGAGATTTTTTTACAGTGTCTGTAGTGCCAATCCTGTCACCAATCCCCAAATTTTCCCTTCAAGTTGGAGGATCTGCTTGCAGGGCTGGATGCAGAGTAACGTCATGCCCAGGACAGAGCAATTGCAGGTTAAGGGCCTTGATCTGTGGCCCAACAGAGTGGATTTACTTCTGGCGTTTACAGGATCTGAACTGGCAACCTTCCAATTGCTGGCACAGATCCTTAGCCTCAGAGCCGCCACTCCACCCTAATTCAGAATAATAGTGTGAAAATTAATAATGCAAATAAAACCGAAAAAAAAAATCGAAACAAAGTCTGTACAAAGTGAAACCTTAAAACTATGACAGTCTGTGATGTGCAGTAGGCTGCATTACATAAATGATGAACAACATCTTGTTCTGTTGTTAACACATTGGTTCATTCTTTGCTTGGATGGCTGCAAGCATGATTTTCTGCAAATATGTTTCCTCTTTGACTGGGTCACATTTAAGTGTTACAGACTTTAATCTCATCTTCCTCAGCTGAGCCTTTAGGTGACGGAATTACTTTATCTGTTTCTTTCCCGCCCCCATCCTTCCCCGCATTTGATGTTCACTTTTGATGGATTGTTTCCTGACTGCAGGGTCTTGCAAATGATCTAAATCTAGCTTGGTTCTTGTCTAATATTCTGTCAAAAGTTGCAGAAGAAGGCCAGGCCATTTGAAATTTTATAATACTGCATAAACATCTATTAAAAAGGTGCCAAATCAGGTTGAAGTTTTGGTTGTCATCTATTATGAACTTGAAATTTCATTTAAAGGTCCATAAATGAGAGGCCCAAACTGTCTGCATGGTGTTAACAACTTACCTATTCTGGCTTCAATTGTACTGTTGTTATAAAAAAAAGAAATGCTAGAGAAAAAGAGACAGGCACAAAAAAGAAGGACAATATGTTTTTGTCACTCTTCATCCGTAATGGACCAAAACAACAGGTGTCTTGATAAGCCCAGAGTACATGTGAAAGGTGCGTGTAGAGATTTTTTTTTTTGTATATGCCTTCCATTAGACCATAATCCTTAGAAATGATCAATTTAATGCAGGCAGACATTCATTAGTTGGGATATTTATCTTCATTCTGAAGCTTTATTTATTCAGCCAGCACCAGGTCTGTGTCTACTAAATGGGTAACAAGGTGGTCTGTTCCATTTTCCACATGCGGCTCAGTCACAGTAACAAAGTTTGCCTGAATGAGTGTCACTTTATGTTCTCGTAGGCAACGTCACAAGTGTGCAGTGAGGCACATCCTGGCTTTTTGACATTTCATGTACCAGCACATAATGTACGACTGCTGTTCAGTACGTGTCAAGATGAGGAACTTCCTGCAGGGCAGAGGCCAGGACATCAGTGCAGCATTTTCTAGGATGTAAAGATATCATTTAGCAGTGGTAGATGACCAACATTTTAAATAAACACTTTCACTGATTTTTTTTTTAAAAAAGAAAGAAAAACTCAGAGGTCTCTAATAGTTTATCATGAATGCAATGCATATGTGTGAATATGGCAAGTACTTCTTGCTGCTTTGTATTTCATTAACCTGCTGCTACTACTGACTTCTCTTTCACATGCTGTTCACAAATGGCAGCTTTTCTATGCAATGTTTTGAAAAGCAGATGTGTACAGTTTGGGGGAACAATTCAAGTCTTTAGGGTCTTCCTCTGTGTCTGTTCCTTCTTTCTCTATACACTGATCTGCACTAAAGACCCCATTTGAGAAGCATAAGAACACAAGAATTTGACAAAGGAGAGGTGACAATTCAGTTCATCAAGCTGTCCCAATATCTCATCCAAATACTTCTTAGAAGTTGTCAAAGTTTCTGTTTCAACTACATGTTCTGGTAGTTTGTGCCCAGACTCTTTGCGTAAAGAAGTTCTTCATGGCTTCAGTCTTAAATGTACTCCCTGTTAACTTCCACTTGTGTCCTTGAATACATGATTCACTGTTTTGTTGAATCAATTCTGCTGGATCTACTTTATCAATGCCTTTGAGTACTTTGAAGATCTGGACTAGGACCCCATGCAGTCTCCTCTGCTGAAAACTACACAGGTTTAATTCTTTGAGTCTGTCAGAGTAGGACATGTCCTTAAGTTCTGGAATGCACCTGGTTGCTCTCCTCTGCACAACTTCAAGTGCTGCTATGTCTGTTTTGTGTCCAGAACTACACACAATTTTCCAGATGACATCTCACTAGTGTATTATATAGTCTGAGCATAACATCCCTGAATTTATATTCAACTGTTTTTACTATATAACCTACCATTTTGTTTTTTTTTTATATCTTCTGTCCATTGCTTAGATAATGAAAACATTGTGTCAACATAAACTCCTAAATCCTTCACAGAGGTCACTTCCTGTAGGACAGTGCCTCCCATTTGAAGTTCCTTCTGCCCACATGCAGTACTTTGTACTTTTGAATATTAAACTGCAATTTCAAAGTGGTCGCCCAGTTCTGAAGCTTGTCCAGATTGTTTTTATTTGTTTTTCTTGCCTCCTTAGTGCATGCCATTCCTCTAATATTACTATCATCTGTGAATTTCACAAGTTTCCTAAATATAGCAGAACCTGTGCCATTAACATAAATCAGAAAAAATAACAGTCCAAGGGCAAAGCCCTGAGGATCTCCATTGATGACCTCTTCCCACATGGAGTATTCACCCCTCTTCTACTCTTTGCATCCTGCTGGCTAACCAACTTGACATCCAGTTTGGCAGGTTGCCTAAAGCTTTTAGTTTCAGAATTAATCTTCTTTGTGTTGCTGAGTCAAAAGCTTTTTGAAAGTCTAAGTAAATTATGTCATATGCTTTGCTTTTGTCAATTACTGAAGTAACCTGTTCAAAATATCTAAAACATTGGCTTAGGCAAAATCTACCTCTCAAATACTTATGCTGACTGTCGTGTTATTTTTATATAGGTACTTTTCTAATTTATTTCTTATTTTGTATTAATTTTCCAAATTCTGTTTTTCCAATACAGGATCATGGGGAGCTGGGCCCAATTTAAACTCACCTATCTAGGATCTGGGCTGGTAACTTGAAGGTTGCTGATTCGAATCCTGCCTGTGACAGAAGGAATGCTACTCTGTTGGGCCCTTGATCAAGGCCCTTAACCTCCAATTGCTCTAGGGGAGCTGTACAAATAGCTGACCCTGTGCTCTGCCCCTAAAACTCTGAGTAAGATGGGATATGTGAAAAGAGAATTTCCCCTTGAGGATTAATATACTGTAGTATATATTGTGAAGATATAAACAACACTGGAACACTCATAAAGGTTTGGGACACCGTCCCGTATACTGTATGTCGCTGATGAGTCAACAGTACTAAAATTAGTTGCATAACAGACATCAATCAAAGACAAATGATAGTTGAAAACACGGGGGAATTTATAGCGGGTGGACAGGAAATGACATATACAGCAAATGATGAAATGGAGGTGATGAAACAGAGGAAAGGCGGAAGTGAGGTCATCTGTAATGGACCAGATGTGAAGACATCTGGGAGGGTCTGATCCCTAGAGCCTGGAAAAGGCTTATTATTTATGTGGGAATAGAGCTGAATTCCAAAAGGTATGCGTCTCAATTTTCTTCCTTTTTCCTGCTAAATAAGAGAGAGAGGTATTAGTGTTCTGTGTCAAATTCCCTCGGTTGTGGTGTTCACACTGCGTCGAGCCCGTTGGCTGCCTCCTATCCGCATGTGTGTGACAATATATACAGGGTGAGTCAAAATTATGTTAACATTTGAATAGTGGAAACAATTTATTCACAAAACATACTTCATATGTGCAAGATGATGTACAGGAATGTCTCAACCTGTTTGCCACCAACGAGCAACAGTACCATTTAAAGCCCAGACACACATTTTGCAGGGAGTAGATGATACCACAGTCCTCATTCTGTCCTTCAGGTCATTGATATCACAAACTTTCCTGCTATATACACACGCGCTCATTCACCATACCCGATAACCGGAAATCACAGGGTGTCAAATCAGGGGAGCGTGGAGGCCATGGCAACGGTCCACCATGACCTATCCATCGACCTGGAAAGGTGTGGTCAAGATAAAAATAATCCATTAGTGTTAATATAATTTTGACTCACCCTGTATATGTATAATGTATATAATTCATATATATATACAATTATGCCCGTAAACTGGTAAAAAAGAAACAACAACACAAAAAAAGCAAAAGAATACATAGCAGCTTTGAATACATGACATGTCAAGACTAAATGTCAGTTTCAGATATGCACCTTATAAAATTAAAGTTCATACAAAAATAAAAGAATGAACATTCATGCATTTACTTTATGAAAGGATGCAGGGAGGCAGAATTTATCTTAGTCATATTGTGTGGGAGATGCATGGGAACCAACCCATTGGATTTCTGTTTTTTCAGACTACACTTGCACCCACAAATACCCAAATTACATATAAAAATAACAACTTATTTTTGTACAGCACTCTTCACTGTGCACGGTGAACAATTCTCAGTTAAAATCCAAGTATAGATTCTATCCATCCATCCATCCATTTTCCAACCCGCTGAATCCGAACACAGGGTCACGGGGGTCTGCTGGAGCCAATCCCAGCCAACACAGGGCACAAGGCAGGGAACCAATCCTGGGCAGGGTGCCAACCCACCGCAGGACACACACAAACACACCCACACACCAAGCACACACTAGGGCCAATTTAGAATCGCCAATCCACCTAACCTGCATGTCTTTGGACTGTGGGAGGAAACCGGAGTGCCCGGAGGAAACCCACGCAGACACGGGGAGAACATGCAAACTCTGTATAGATTCTACTAATTACTAAATATAGAATAGTACACATAAAAAAGCAGATTTGTTAAAACACATGGTAAACAAGGTAGACATTTATTAAACAATAAATGGAAACCAACAATAACTGTCCATTAATTAGATGAAGGACTATGGCTAGTTGACAATGAAGGAGATTAAAGTTTTAAAGCAGAAAGTCAAAAACTAAGTCACAGTCCTGGAGACCTTGGCCTACCTGCCTCCTTCCCACTCATTGGTTTTCTACAGTGGAGTCTGTGCTGGCTGTCCCATCTGATGAAGGAATCTTTCCATCCAATGATTCCAACGCTCCTTTATCCGAGATGACTTTTCCATATGCAGGAGAGCATAGCAGGGGGAACTGCAGCACGAAGGCTGTGTTCACATTACAAGCCTCACGGTTCAGATCTGATGTTTTGCTCTGATCAGATCTGGTGATATTAACGATTCACATTCATAAGTACAAGTGACTTGTATCTAACAGTAATGTGAACACATCTGTCCTCCGAAACGTTTGTGCACAACTCATCTACTTCACCAACTGCAAAAAGCTTCTTATTTGTGAGACAACTTCTGGTATTAAAACCAACAAAATGAACGCACTAATTATGGGACACAGCTGCCATCATTTCTTTTTTATTTTAACTAAGTGGCAACATATGGGGTCAGGATGGCCTCAGAGCTCATCGGTTAATTCTGAAGTCTGCTAGTGGAGTTGCAACTTTTATTGTATTTATTTATTAGTTTTTTTGTTTTTGTTACTCCCTTTAAAGGATACTGAACTCCTTATAAGCACTGATTGCTGGTGGCTGTCTGCTTCCTCACTAGTGGGCAATTGTGTACCACATATCCAGGAACTGACTGTGAAAGGAGCAAGTTAACTTTCCAAAGCAGGCAGAGGTGGAAAAATTAATGAGGCAGGCCACTTATCATCTGGCTGGGGATTCCACTCTGTGCTTCTCTTCAATGACTTCTGTGTGAAGTAAGAGGCTGAGCCCAGCCTGATGCTCATAATGGATTCAATTCAACTTTGGACAAAGGTCAAGGGCTTTTTCAAAAAAGGACTTCTATTCTTCTTTTAGTTTGAAGCCGGAAAGAGGGAGTTGTCAAAAAACGTACATACTCCAGACATGTAAGGTAAAAGAGCTTAATTCTGAACTCTTCACAGATCACTTGCTACGTGATAGTTCATATTCCATCCATCCATCCATTACCCAACAACAACAACATTTATTTATATAGCACATTTTCATACAAAAAGTAGCTCAAAGTGCTTTACATAATGAAGAAAAGAAAAATAACAGACAAAATAAGAAATTAAAATAAGACAACATTAGTTAACATAGAAAAGGAGTAAGGTCCAATGGCCAGGGTGGACAGAAAAAAACAAAAAAAAACTCCAGAAGGCTGGAGAAAAAAATAAAATCATTAGGGGTTCCAGGCCACAAGACCGCCCAGTCCCCCCTGGGCATTCTACCTAACATAAATGAAATAGTCCTCTTTGTAGTTAAAGTTCTCACGGAATCACTTGATGCTGATGGTCATACAGACTTCTGGCTTTTAATCTATCCATCATTGTTGGAACATCATGGTACTTTGAGTATGCGCCACCACCAAAAGGACACCGGAAAAGGAAACAGAAGAGAGAGTAGGGGTTAGTACAGATTTTAGAGCCACCATGAATAGTTATTATAATGAATTGGATATACAGAGTATCAGGATTTAATTTACAGTGAAGTTATGAGAAGGCCATGTTAAAGTAATGTGTTTTCAGTAGTTTTTTAAAGTGCTCCACTGTATTAGCCTGGCGAATTCCTACTGGCAGGCTATTCCAGATTTTAGGTGCATAACAGCAGAAGGCCGCCTCACCACTTCTTTTAAGTTTTGCTCTTGGAATTCTAAGGAGACACTCAGTTGAGGATCTGAGGTTACGATTTGGAATATAAGACATCAGACATTCCGATATATAAGATGGGGAGAGATTATTTAAGGCTTTATAAAGCATAAGCAGAATTTTAAAGTCAATCCTGAATAACACAGGTAACCAGTGTAGTGACATCAAAACTGGAGAGATGTGCTCGGATTTTCTTTTCCTGGTTAGGATTCTAGCAGCTGCATTCTGCACTAGTTGCAAACGATTTATGTCTTTTTTGGGTAGTCCTGAGAGGAATGCGTTACAGTAATCTAGTTGACTGAAAACAAACGCGTGAACTAATTTCTCAGCATCTTTCACTGATATAAGAGGTCTAACTTTTGCTATGTTTCTTAAGTGAAAAAATGCTGTCCTAGTGATCTGATTAATATGCGATTTAAAATTTAGAGTACAGTCAACAGTTACCCCTAAGCTTTTTACCTCTGTTTTGACTTTTAATCCTAACGTATCCAGTTTATTTCTAATAGCCTCATTGTATCCATTATTGCCAATCACTAAGATTTCAGTTTTCTCTTTATTTAACTTGAGAAAGTTACTATTCATCCATTCTGAGATACAAGTTAGACATTGTGTTAGTGAATCAAGAGAATCGGGATCAACAGGTGCAATTGATAAATACAGCTGCATGTCATCAGCATAGCTGTGGTAGCTCACGTTGTGCCCTGAGATAATCTGACCTAATGGAAGCATGTAGATTGAGAAGAGCAGCGGACCCAGGATAGAGCCTTGTGGAACACCATATAGGATATCATGTGTCTTTGAGTTGTAGTTACCACAACTAACAAAGAATTTTATCCCTGCCAGGTAGGATTCCAATGCACTATATCCTAACTACAGGGTCACAGGGGGTCTGCTGGAGCCAATCCCAGCCAATCCCACCCAGCGCAAGGCAGAAAACAAATCCCGGGCAGGGCACCAGTCCACCGCAGTAGTTCATATTTATTTATGATAATACTGTAACTTAGATGGTATGACCACAAAGGGGCAGAGAGCCAGAGAGCCCCAAACCACAGACACAGAAATACAGCACACACTGATGTGGCAAAATAAATAATATTTATTCACAACAAGCACCTTTAAAAAATCCTCTCTGCAATAATCAGCCACAATAACAAATAAACCAAAACTAGTCTTCCTCCTATATCCCACTGAGTGTTGCCCACTACCTCCTGACTCTGACTCCCCAATGTGAGGCAGTAGACTCCTTTTAAGTAGGACCCGGGAATGTTTCCAGTGTCAAGTTTTGTCATCTTGGAAGCACTTCTGGGCCATAGAAAAAGTAGGAAGGTCCTCCCCCAACAGCACCCTCTGTCGATCCCCAGGGATCCCAACAGGGCTGCATTTCTGGATTCCATATCCCAAGCACCCCTGCAGCCATCCTAACTGGGTTACCATGCAAGGACCACTGCCACCTGGCATATGGGAGATGAAACTAAACCGATTCCCAGTAATCGATGGTCCATCCATTATTTGATACCAGTTGGACACAAAGTTATTTTCTTATCGCACCAACCAATCTATTTGTCCTTCTTCTCTGGCTTCCCATCCAGATATCAAATCATCCTCCTTCCTGACAGGGATGCCTGTTCTTCTTTTACAATGGATCATCAAGGCTGCATGCTCGTTCTTCTATCTTTTCACTCTTGTGATGTGCCAAGTAATAATATGCAACCTGAAAACATTCAAATTAACTGAGGTTAATGTAAAGAGGAGCTGGTGATGGAGGTAAGATTGGATGGATGGGCAGAAAACAGCTTACCATTTAATTTCTATAGATCTTCTGTCCA
Organism: Erpetoichthys calabaricus; assembly: GCF_900747795.2. Taxonomy (NCBI): domain Eukaryota; kingdom Metazoa; phylum Chordata; class Cladistia; order Polypteriformes; family Polypteridae; genus Erpetoichthys; species Erpetoichthys calabaricus. Next base: position 71,753,919 of record NC_041402.2, read on the forward strand.
GTTCATCCTGCAAAGCCAGATGAACTGGACCTTTCTATGTCAGGTCTTAGAAGAGATGGGGCTTGGATGGAGATTTATACATATTGTTAAAATTCTTCATACATCTATCTCTGCCATCTTGCTCACAATCTCAAATACTACACAACCTTCCCATTTATAGAAAGATGCCAGACCAGGTTGTTCTCTCTCCCATTTATTTATTAATCTCTCTCTGGAGCCCCTTGCTGTTACCCTCTGTAAATCTGATCTGATCTTCCCTATAATCATTTAGAGTGCTCACCATAATATTTACTTTTATGCTGACGATATTCTGTTTTTCTTAGGCAATGCCCAATCTGGTGTCCCATAGGCTCCTAATCTGTTTAATTATCTCAAAGCATACAAAATAAACTAGTTCATATCCTTTCTTTTTCCTCTGAACCACCCATGTCAACAGGCTATTCCTCCTCTATCCATTCCAATAGAAAACTCATTTAAATACCTTGATTTTGGGACTTCCTCCCTTGTTCAAAATATCAACATATTCAACTACTGTAATGCTTTGAAGGGGGTTAAGGAATTGCCCAACCTCTGGACTACTCTTACTATGACTTTCCTCTCTCTTTTAGCAATTATTAAAATAAATATTGTTACATGGCGGCACGGTGGCGCAGTGGGTAGCGCTGCTGCCTCGCAGTTGGGAGACCTGGGGACCTGGGTTCGCTTCTCGGGTCCTCCCTGCGTGGAGTTTGCATGTTCTCCCCGTGTCTGCGTGGGTTTCCTCCGGGCGCTCCGGTTTCCTCCCACAGTCCAAAGACATGCTGGTTAGGTGGATTGGCGATTCTAAATTGGCCCTAGTGTGTGCTTGGTGTGTGGGTGTGTTTGTGTGTGTCCTGCGGTGGGTTGGCACCCTGCCCGGGATTGGTTCCCTGCCTTGTGCCCTGTGTTGGCTGGGATTGGCTCCAGCAGACCCCCGTGACCCTGTGTTCGGATTCAGCGGGTTGGAAAATGGATGGATGGATATTGTTACATTGCTTCAGTTTTGTGTTATGCCACCACCAACTCACATTCTGGACTGAGTTTGAAGTTCTTCTTTTCTATTTTCTCTGGAACTCTAAAGCACCTTACATCAAACATGTGATCCTGAATCAGGATTGGTCGGAGGCAGGGTATTACTTCCAGAATTAAAGTGCTTTATCACTGGACAGTTACTCTCCGTCCATAACTATACAACTCTTCAAGTCCACCTGGGGGGGTAAACGTTAACATTATTCAAAGTTATTGTCTGTTTTTACCTACATTTTTATTACTCTTTAATATTGTTTTTTTTGTATCAGTATGCTGCTGCTGGAGTATGTGAATTTCCCCTTGGGATTAATAAAGTATCTATCTATCTATCTATCTATCTATCTATCTATCTATCTATCTATCTATCTATCTATCTATCTATCTATCTATCTATCTATCTATCTATCTAATGGTTTATGTCATCCTCTATACCACCATCTTGGTTTCCTATTCCTATTTGGTCTCTCTTTTTCTTCCCTAGAAATTAAAACCCCTTGTCACACATGTGAGTCTGTGGACCACTCTCCGGACTCATCTGAGGGCAGTACTAACACCATAGGCCAAGATGGGGGTGCTGGTGCTAACCTTACCCTCTTTAGTTGACTCTGTAGCACAGATCAGACACCTAGTGGGTGCAACTGACTCTGCCCCTTCTGGGTTCCATCTATAAATCCTGCAACTGCCAGAAGGTCATTTTTGAACTGACTGTACTGCAGGATGGAGCTCACTTCCAAACATAATTAATCCTGATGAGTTTTTCATTTTGTATGATCTCCTTGTATTGATAAGCATTGTGGCCCTTTTTCATTATTTTTTCCTTTTGTTTGGTATTGGAATTAAACAGGGATGACTGGGTTGGCACTATCTATCTATCTATCTATCTATCTATCTATCTATCTATCTATCTATCTATCTATCTATCTATCTATCTATCTATCTATCTATCTATCTATCTATCTATCATGCAGAAATTGCAAAACGAACTTGAAGAATAAAAGGATTTAGTTTCGGACGTTGGGATGAAGCATTGAATTGCCTCAAAGCAGCAGGCAAAAAGACCAAATATGTATCTCTGCAGCCAGGACTCAAATGTCGAGTAGAAGGGGCAATGTAAAATGGGAGGGAACATACTTGACATGTAGGATGAAGTTTTCAAAATAAAAGTTTGTCATGTCACTACTGATGCTTAATATAATAGGGAAAATATACAATTTAAATATACAATTTAAACCGATTTGACAGGATACACTGCAAGAAGAGTTAAGCGATGTTCCCAAAACACAGACCTAGACCAAGAACAGCCAGCATAAGATCGACACCAAGATCTTTAATTAAACACTGAATTTTACAAAGGGCAGCTTGTATACTTCCAATTAAAATTGACAATAAAGTTAAGCATAGCAGATAGGATCAAGAGGTACAAGTTATTGCAAACCTTATCTTGTGAAAGCAGATTTACATAAATCTTTTCTCTCTGGTTTGGGAACTTCAGTGTCTCTGACCGCAAGGTCCTACAATAGATAGTCCATACAGCAGAAAAGATCATTGGGACCTCTCTACCCTCCATTGAAGACATTTTTATCAAGCTTTGTACTCTCAAAGCCTATGGCATTGTAAAAGATCTCTCCCACCCTTCCCACAGTCTCTTTGTATAACTTCCATTTGGCAGAAGGTATTGTAGCATTCAAACTACTTCTGCCAGGTTCTGTAACAGCTACTACTCTTTGGCTGTCTGGACTCTGAACTCTGTGCTGTCCACCTCCCCTCAGATCTGCTTCTAGTACTTGATCTGAGTGATACACCATAATCATACATCTGTTACTATTGTGTCTTATTGTCATTTGTTATATCATTAATCTGCAATTAATTAATAATCTCAAATTATTCAATGTATTCATTATTTATTTAATAGATAGATAGATAGATAGATAGATAGATAGATAGATAGATAGATAGATAGATAGATAGATAGATAGATAGATAGATAGATAGATAGATAGATACTTACTTTATTAATCCCAAGGGGAAATTCACATACTCCAGCAGCAGCATACTGATAAAAAAAAACAAAAAAAAAACACAATATTACATTAATGAGTGATAAAAATGCAGGTATAACAGACAATAACTTTGTATAATGTTAACATTTACCCCCATGGGTGGAATTGAAGAGTCGCATAGTGTGGGGGAGGAACGATCTCCTCAGTCTGTCAGTGGAGCAGGACAGTGACAGCAGTCTGTCGCTGAAGCTGCTCCTCTGTCTGGAGATGATACTGTTCAATGGATGGAGTGGATTCTCCATGATTGACAGGAGCCTGCTCAGCACCCGTTGCTCTGCCACTGATGTCAAACTGTCCAGCATAATATAGTGTGGTATAGCACAAGTATAATATAGTGTGGTATAGCTTTAGTACAGTACAGTTCCTTACTTGTCCTGCAATTACCCAGTTTTTTATATTATACTGTACTAGGGGGCTCCGCCCCCTGCTCGCTTCGCTCGCCAACCCCTGGCGTTGGGACATGAGAAAGAGTCAGATGTATGAATTAGATATAGAATAGTGTGCAGCTTTGGATGATGCGCATAGAAATAACAAATAGAGTGTTTGTCATATATTAATGTTTTATTGGAATATTTCTTTGTATACAACATTAGTAGTAAAGATGGTGTCTTGTCCTTGAATGAGTCTTCCTTGGCATGGATTATTTATAATTTTAACTTTAACGTCAGATGAACGGCGAACACGTGAGAAGGCAACATAAAGTTGTCCATGTCCAAAAACGGGTTCAGAGAGGTAGATGCCAACCTTGTCCATGGTTTGTCCTTGTGATTTGTTGATGGTCATGGCAAATGCAGGTTTAATGGGGAATTGTGATGTATGAATGAGATATAGAATAGTGTGACGGTGTAGATGATGCAAATAGAAATCAAACAATAAAGTGTGTGGCACAGTGTAAAGGTTTATTTGAAAATGTCTTTGTACACGCCGTTTAAGTGTAAAAGGTAATTCCAGCTCAGAACTTGTAAGGTCATTTAAGATGGTTATTGTTGTGATCAGAGTCAAGTTTGTCAGAGCTTAGAAAGAGTTGTGTCTCTCCAGGAAGTAATGGAATGACTTGGGTATTTATGTTTTCCACATTAATATTTTTTGGACATAATATAGTGCGTTGTGTTAAAAGGGGCATTTGGTCTAATGAGATTGCTGTTCCAAATGTCTCTGTAACTAAGTCGTCGCAGATAAAGGCTTGAGGAATTGTAATAATATGTGGCTGAAGTCCATCTGTATTGGTGAGTGTACCATCTCTCAGTTGTAATAAGCAATTGTTATGATCTGGTTCTGGACATCGTATCTTTTTTACTAACTGTATCTTTTGAAAGTAATGCCAATTGTCTGCGTATTTTAAGGTGCACTGAACAATAGCTGAGTGCATGGTATCTGGAAGAATAGCTAATCACTGTCTAAAATCTCCTCCTCATAAAAGTACCTTTCCTCCAAATCGAATATTATTATTCATAAACGTTTGTAGAAGTTTATGAATGGTGTTGAGTAAGTGACTTCATGTCATTGTACATTCATCAATAATTAACATTTTTTCAAGACGGATGTCACGTGCAGTGCCACCGTTAATGTTCATAGTGGATACCGATTTGTAGGATCTAATGCAGTTGATAAAGATTTCACTTTCAGGTACATCGTCAGTTATAAGCTTCTGTAGATATTCAGTATATGAATGTAAAGAAGGCAGTCTAATTTGACCCTTTTGACAACAACGTGTAAATGTATAACTTGTATTGCCAGTTGTTTCCTCAGGGAAGTGAACTGAATGACAATGATTGCAAATGACATTCATTAATCCGAATGAATTTTCCTGGTGTATGTTTTCCTTGTGCCGTTTGAGAGGCGCGTTGTTGCATGTGTAGTATTTGGGACGTGTTGTTTTGGAGCTGTAATCGATTTGCCTGTGCTGTGTGAGAAGCCCGTTGTAGCCTTCGCTGCCATTAACGTATGTCTGAGACGGGAGGTGTTTCGTTTTGAATCCGTGCCTGTTGCGATGCAACACTTTGATTGATAGATTGCGTAATGTGGATCTAGGATGTAGATTTGTGCATATTTGCGTTGTTGATTTGTTTCAGGGTGCACTGTTCCAATGCGATGCAGTATTTGCGCACATATGCGAAAGCAGTATGGTCCATTGCCTTTTGGTGGCCTGATATTTACTCCGGTATATGCAAAAGGATCTAATGCAGTTCATAAAGTTTTTACTTTTAGGTACATCGTTAGTTAGAAGCTTTAGTTGAGCTTTGCGTTTTTGGAGTCGAGACATTTTTTCTTATGGATGTGTGGGGGGGATCGTTGTTGCGCGAGCGTTTTGTTTCTTTTTGTGTTCCTGTGTCTTGTTTGAATCCCCCTCTTTGTGTGTGGCCCGTCCCTTGCTTGTAGGGTCTGTGGGGTGGTTTTGTGTTCTTTTTTTTGGTCTTCCATGGGCTTGTTGAATCCCCCTCTTGGTGTGTGTCCCGTCCCGTCCCGTGCCTGTAGGGTGGCGGGGGTATGGTCGTGCCTTGCTATTGTGCGCTTGTCTGTTCTTTTTTTTTTGGTGTGTTTAGTTTCGTGTGCAATGTGTTTCGTGCTTTCCCCTCGTTTGAGTACTCTTTAATGTTTTTTTTCCCTTATTTTGGTGCTTGTTGAGCCTCATTTTTGTGACTCCTTTCTGTATGTGCTCACTCCTGTTTTCTGTGCTCTTGTCGGACTCTTTTTGCGCCTGCGTCTCTCGCGGACCCTCATCCGCCTCTCTCGCCCTCTTTTGTCCGCCTTTCTCGGGTCCTCAGCCGACTCTCGCGGACTGTTTGTTGCGCCGGCGCAGTACGTCTTTTTGCAGCTACGGCTCATGGCCGGATGTGCCTGCGTCCATCATCCGGTTTAGCATTCTCGGTTAGTAATATGGATGTGTTCTATTTGATTGTGCATACAGTATGTTGCACTGAGGTCTTAGGGAATGTCATTGTGTCACAGTATGCTGTAATATTGAATATGAACAGCATAACAAAGTCACTTGTACTTGACACTGTAGTCCCTCACAGTCAACATTGCGCCTCCTACTCAAAATTTGCCACCTGGCTGCAGCAATACCCATCTTAAAAAGACCCTCAGAGGTGCTTCTTAGCACACCATGGAGGAATGAGCCAGTGGCTAATAGTGCTCCAAGAGAGAACCTACTAGAGGAAATGGAGAGGATTTTTCATGGTGCAAAGTATTTTAAAGATAGCTTTAATGTATGTGTTGTACAGCATTTAGCCTATTTTAACCATTTGTTTTCATTGCAATAACAAAAATTGAAAATTTACATTCACATCAGCATGTACTGTAGAAGCAAACTGTAGTAAGATTTTAAATGCTTATTGACTTAAAAGTCCACAATCACTATTAATTTTTTTACCTATCAAGAGGTAAACTAGTCTTCAAATTTTTGACATAACATCTGAGAAAAAAATCATCCAACATATATTCTTCATTTGTTGAGTGAGCAGTCTTTACTTGTTCATTGAGATTAAATGGATCCAGAATCCCCAAAAAAACCTTCACTTGAGTCCTGTCTTTCAAGAAAATACCCTTCTATTGTAACTAATGACATTTTGGTAAATGACCGACCACAGTAAGTTTTAGTTAGTTAAAACTGTAATCTTCCTTTCTCTTCTCTATCTCATTCATTTGGTTATTTTCAGTTCTTTGTACCTAATGTTTAGTTGTCTTCTTTGTGCTACCGATTTTTTAGAACTGTCAAATATTGTTTTATTTTTTCCTGAAGTGATACGTTAAACTTTTTCAAAAGCCGAAGTATGTCTGCAAGGTACTATAACTTCATATTCCAAACTGGAAGAACTGAACAAATTCACAGTTTACATTTCATAGGAACATGATCACTTCTGCTCTCATATCATTACAAAATCATTTTAAAATTCTGACCTTGTGAAAGCCAACGAATATCTGCATGTATTCCATTCATCCATTATCCAACCCTCTATATCCTAACTACAGGGTCACAGGGGTCTGCTGGAGCCAATCCCAGCCAACACAGGGTGCAAGGCAGGAAACAAACCCCGGGCAGGGTGCCAGCCCACACACACACACACATACCCACACACTAGGGACAATTTAGAATCACCAATGCACCTAACCTGCATGTCTTTGAACTGTGGGAAGAAACCAGAGTACCCGGAGGAAACCCACAAAGACACGGGGAGAACATGCAAAATCCATGTAGGGAGGACCCGAGAAGAGAACCTGGGTCTCCTAATTGTGAGGCAGCAGCGATACCCACTGCACCACCATGCCGCCCACAGTAGAATAATGCTCCACTCCAAAATGTTAGGTGACAGGGGGGACGACATCTAATACTGCAAAGATAATTACACAGTTTTTAAATGATCACAACTTATCAGACCCCTGGAGGTTTCTTAACCCAAACTCAAGAACATATTCGTTCTACTCACCAGTGCATTATAGCTACTCAAGAATTGATTATTTTTTTATAGATAATAATTTCCTGCCTACAATTAAATCATGCAAATATGACACAATTGTTATCTCTGACCATGCCCCTCTAGTCTTGGAGCTAAAATCAATAAGCCCCTCGTACTCACCTCGCAGATGGCGTCTTAACCCTCTTTTATTGGCAGACGAGAACTGCACAGAATTTATATCCAAACAAATCAGCTTCTTCCTAGAGACAAACACGTCTACAGAGGTTTCTGCAGGAACACTCTGGGAAACTCTAAAGGCCTTCCTAAGAGGCCAGATTATTTCATATCTTTCCCATAGAAATAAATTAGAAACCAAGAAAGTGTCAGAGCTAAGAAATGAAATTACTAGAATAGATGAAGAACAAGCCAGGCGTCCAAGTGAAGCTCTTCACAGGAAAAGGCAGGCCCTGCATACAGAACTTAACATCTTAACAACTAAAGAAACTGAACAACTTATTTATAAGTCTAGACAGCATTACTATGAACACAGAGAAAAAGCTAATAAGCTTTTAGCTCAACAAATTCATAAACAAGAAGTTCACAATGCAATACCAGTAATCACCAACAAGAATGGAGAAGAAATCATCGACCATAATAAAATAATGCACACATTTAGAGATTACTATAAGTCTTTATATTCCACTGAGCCCAAACAAGACAACACGCAATCTAATGCATTTCTGGATAATTCACAAATACCACAAATAGATGCTTTAAGTGCTGAGGAACTAGATAAACCTCTAACGCTAACAGAATTACTAGACGCTATAAAGTCACTACAAAGCGGGAAATCATCAGGCCCTGATGGTTACCCCGTAGAGTTTTATAAGAAATTCTCCACTCAGCTAGCTCCACTCTTATTGGTAACATTTACAGAAGCTAAAGACCACCAAATACTACCTCAAACATTTCGACAAGCATTAATCACTGTCTTTCCTAAACAAAATAAGGACTTGTTACAATGTGCATCATATAGACCAATTTCACTCCTGAATAATGATGTTAAGATACTCTCAAAAATCCTAGCTAGAAGGATGGAGAAAGTGCTGCCCTCGGTAATATCACAAGATCAAACTGGATTTATTAAAGGCCGACATCTATCTTCAAATCTCCGACGCTTGTTTAATGTTATATATTCACCAGCAAAATCAAACACCCCAGAGATATTACTATCATTAGACGCAGAAAAGGCATTTGACATGATCGAATGGAATTACCTTTTCACTGCATTGGAGAAATTTGGGTTTGGCCCGAATATTTGTGCTTGGATTAAACTACTGTATACCAGTCCAGAAGCTTCAGTTTGTATTAATAAAATTTGCTCAGACTACTTTAAACTAGAACGTGGTACCAGACAAGGATGTCCCTTGTCGCCACTGTTGTTTGCAATCGCTATTGAACCACTGGCGGTTCACTGCCGAAATTCTCATCAGATAAAGGGGATTGTCAGAGAAGGACTGGAACAGAAAATTTCTCTATATGCAGATGATATGGTCTTATATATATCGGACCCAGAAAACACTGTCCCTGCTGTTTTAACAGCACTAACAGAATTTCAAAAGATATCTGGTCTTAGAATTAATCTGAATAAAAGTATACTCTTTCCAGTGAACTCACAAGCATATAATATTAAATTAGACACCCTACCTTTTACCATAGCAGATCAGTTTAAATACCTAGGGGTAAATATCACAAGTAAACATAAAGCTCTTTATCAACAAAATTTTGGCGTCTGTATGGAAAAAATTAAGCAAGACTTGCATAGATGGTCAACCCTTCATCTCACTCTAGCCGGAAGAATTAACATTGTTAAGATGAATATCCTTCCTAAACTTCTCTTTTTATTTCAAAACATTTCAATATATATCAATAAATCGTTTTTTAAACAGTTAGATTCAATAATAACCTCATTCATTTGGAACTCAAAACACCCACGTATCTGAAGAGCGACCCTACAAAGACCTCAGGCAGAAGGTGGCATGGCTTTACCTAATTTTCAGTTTTATTACTGGGCAGCAAACATACAAGCCATAAAAACCTGGACACAAATAAATGCACATACACAGGCTTGGTCTGCAATAGAAGTAAAATCCTGTAGTACTTCTTTATATTCCCTGCTCTGCTCTCCAATAAATGAAAGTTATCGCAAATATACTAATAACCCAATTGTGCTTTACTCACTCAGAATATGGAACCAAATTAGGAAGCATTTTAAGATGGAAAATCTTTTATCAGTGGCACCTCTGCAAGGGAACCACCTCTTTCAACCTTCGCAAGTATATCCAGTTTTTAATACCTGGAAAAGTTTTGGGATTAAAATGCTCAGAGATCTTTATATAGACAACATATTTACATCTTTTGAACAATTACGTTCAAAATTTAACCTCCCAGCTACACATTTCTTGTACTATCTTCAAATTAGAAATTTTGTTAAACAGAAATTGCCCGATTTCCCCCACCTTGCACCCTCCACAATGCTGGAAAAAATACTGCTCAATTCCGAGGAATCAAACACTATTTCCGCAATATATAAAATCTTATTAGAGTCCCTACCTTTCAAAGATCCAAGAGGACATTGGGAAGAAGATCTCTTAATCAATATATCAGAAAAGGAGTGGAAGGTAGCAAAGCAGAGAATTCACTCGAGTTCTATATGCGCAAAGCATAGAATTATTCAACTAAAAATTATATATCGAGCTCATCTGTCTCGCTTAAAACTGTCCAAAATGTTTCCAGGCCAGGATCCAACCTGCGAGCGCTGCAACCAAGCTCCTGCCTCACTGGGTCACATGTTCTGGGCCTGCACCAAACTAACATCATTTTGGACAAAAATTTTTAAGTGCCTCTCAGACAGCCTTAGTATCACAATCCCTCCTAACCCACTAACAGCTGTGTTTGGTGTCCTTCCAGATGGACTTGAATTGGAGAAGGACAAACAAACGGTGATTGCATTCACTACACTCTTGGCACGCAGACTTATTTTGTTAAATTGGAAGAATCCTAATTCTCCTCTTATAAGTCAGTGGGAAACTGATGTTTTATATTATTTGAAATTGGAAAAAAATCAAATTTTCAGTTAGAGGATCTGTACAAAATTTTTTCAAAACTTGGCAGGATTTAATCAATATTATTTTAGAATAAGAGAATTAACTATTATTGCATTTAACTCCCTTCTCCATCTCTTATTTATATAGATATTTACTTCTCCCCTTCTTTTGTCTAATGTTGCCTTATTAAAAAGCTTAAAGAAATTTTCCTTTAGCTAAGCTCTCCTTCTCAGGGGTGGGGTTTGATTTGTTTTCAAATTTGTTGGGTTATAAATTGATCTGTTTGTATGGAATGATTACAATGAAAATTAATAAAATAAAAATATTAACAAAATGTTAGGTGAAGAATAGTTGTGGGAACATGTCAGTAAATTCAAACAAATTCAGCATTTTCCCCAGTGACTATATACTGTATTAATTCAGTTGATGATATGTGATATTAGATGAGGTGAGTGATTCCTGGTATAGATATACTGTTATCTAATGGAAACACCAGAGATAAAATATATCAGCATCCATGTGGCACACTATCATAACTTTGTTGAGATTTTCTCAGAAAAACTAGCCCATTTTGCTATTAGGTAGGAGTGCCAGGATATTCATGTTTAGGGCTGTCAGTTTACAACAAACAGAAAAAGAACAAACACAAAAGAAAGCCTGAAAGAGAACAAAGATATGAAATTGCCAGTCTGCCAAGTTTGATAACATTCAACGGTACAGTATATAAAAACCTATCATCATGGCCTACTTTGAATAGTATTTCATATTAACAAATGAAAGTGGTTGATTGATGTCTGTGTATATTTTACTCTGTTTTCATCCTATATCCTCAAATACATACAGATTGGGTTAAGGGAATAGTCCACCCAAAAACAATTTTTCTATCTGTTATTCACCCAACATTGTCTGTAGGGATGGCCAAAAAACATTTTAAATGCATGTTTTTATGAAGTACAGACATAAAATTTATGACACAGTGGTCTTGAATGGCGACCCAGCTTGAATGACATCTCAAAGTATCAAAATGTCCATGAAAAATATCTCAAATTACTCATGTTACATAATTGAAATGTCTGGCATCAAGTCATATGCTAACAACATCCCAAACGTGTATTTTTGCTAAAATATTGTTAAATAAACCATTTCAGGTTTGCTGTCATGCAAGGTTTTACTCATGAATCACAGTGTAGCACATACAGGTGCCATTGAGCATTTGAATTGAAGACAGACATAAAAACGATCATTTTTGGGTGGAGTATTCATTTAAATTGGCTTGAGTGTGAATTTGGGTGTGTAAGTGAATGGACCTTGCAATGGACTAGTGTCCTGTTCAGGGCTGTTTTTTCTGCCGAGTACACAATAAAGACAGAATAGGGCATGCAAAGGCCTCAGCCCTCATGACCTTGAATTGGGTTAGACAAGTTTGATAATGAATTAACTCTCTACAAAACATTAATAGACAGCCCAAAAAATAAAAGAGCGGAAAACTGAAAGAAAACTGGAGAACTAAATAAGACTAAAAGATAAAGCCTGAAAAGAAGCAAAGCTTAAACCCTTAGAACTAGACACTAAACCTCAGTGAAACAGAAGATACGGCCACTTCAAAACTGAATCCCAAAGGCTGGCACTTAGTGAGAGAACAAAGGCTGCAAAGAAAGGAGCACCAATGCATAAGCCATGCACCGCCCTCCTTTGTGGAAGCTCCGCCTATTAAGTGATTGTTAATTAGGTAATGAACTTTATTGCTGTATTTATATGCCATTAAAATTTTCAAAGATGTCACTTGTATCTCACCTACTTATTTCATTGAGTTCAGCTAAATTTCTAGTTGGTGTTTTGAGAGAAATGTGGGGTCATCGGTTGATTTGCTACTCGATCAAACAACAAGCAATTGAAAGAGTATGTCTAATTTGTATGTGAAAGCAACAATGGTGTTTAAAGTACCTGAAATCCACACTTGAGTAAAAGTACAAGTATCTTACCAGAAAATGACTTTCTATTAGTATATTACTTGAGTAAGTCTTAAAGTATCTCATATTTACTACACTTAAGTATCAAAAGTATTTTTCTGATATTAAATGTATTTAAGTATTGAAAGTAAAAGTAAATTAAAAAAACAAGCAAATTTTGAAGAATTAAGTTTATTCTTTTAAGAATGTACACCACCTCAAAATGAAGCCTATTTTACAGTTGCCGGAAAACTAGGTCTTAACAAATTCCCTGCTTTCATTCATTAATCCACTCCTCCTTTCTTCCATCCCTCCCTTAATCTATCCCTCAGGATACAGTTACAGGATTTAAAAGCTACTCAATAACACACAGTTACATATTACTTTTACCCCATCTGCAACTGTAATAAGTTAAGTATGTGCATCATCTATCACTAGTTTTTGCCACTGACTGTAATAATGATTTTAATTTTTTTTAAATTTATTAACTGAATTCTGAATGTTTTCTTTAACTTGCCACAACCATGAGTATTCCGTCCCCCAGTGTAAATAATAGTTACTTGAGGAAAGGTAGTAAGAGTGTTTCACGATAATGGACAGTTTTGTCCAGAGTCTTGCGTTGAATTAATTCAGCGGTAGACGTTATATTTGTGATTAAGATGTTACCAGCAACTTTCGCTAGATATCTCGACAGGTGTAATGTTAATTATGATAACTAAATTAATTTAACTTACCTCAATGTGCTCATTTGCACCTGTGCATTATTGTGATTAACCAAAGTGCTTGCAAACCAGGATCTCTGATTCACTGCTTGCTTGCTTGTGTTCCAACCATAATTTTTTTTTGTAGTGAAGGTGCTTAAGGGAAATGTATCGGAGTAAAAGTATACTTTTTGCTTAGCGAATATAGTGAAGTAAAAGTAAAAGTTGGCAGAAATATAAAAACTCAAGTAAAGTACAAATACACCCAAAAACACTTAAATTCCATCACAGGAAAGCAAACTAAAAACATTAAACATACATTGATCTACTCCAAATAAAAATGAGACCAGAAAATCCTTTTTCTGACTGCCCAGGTAATATTTTTTAGTTTAGCCCAGGTAATATTTTTTAGTTTATCATAATGAAATGATGTAAGAGGTTGCAATGATGTCACCACATGACTATTTGCTAAACTAATGTATCTCTTTGCTAAATGGGAGCTACCACTTTAAGAGGTGTTCGTGTGACGTTTCCTACTATGTAGTTTGTTTTTTCCATCCAGTCAATTGCACATGACTGCAGATAAACCCGCATGAGAACAGCTCATGTCATAATGGGAAAGAGTCAAGGAGGAAGAACCATTGGCAGAGCCTAGGCCATACATGACATTTACAATGATACAATAACAATAAATAAATGAATGAACAAATACATAAATTATTCTAACATTTAAACCCACCTTTGGTCAAAACAACTCAATAAAAATAAATATTGTACAGAACTTTATTCACAAAAGTCTAGTTTGAAGCCAATTATTTGCAGTGGTTTTTAGCATCCTTTAACTGTTGGTGCTATACTTGGGCTGGCATTGGAATGAGAAGCATGGTGGCACATTTGATAGTATTGCTGGTACTTCATAGCTCTAGACCTTTACTCACCCCGGTCATTGTTTGTGTGGAGTGGTGAACATTCACCCTGTGACCTTGTGAGTTTCTCTCTTGGTTGCCACCTACCTATTAAAGAGGTGTGCACTTTAAGATTAATTGACTGCTATAATACTGGCCCTGGATGATTCTGTTTACATGGCCTAGTGTCTTGTTCAGGGCTGGTTCCTGCTTTTCATTCAATAATACTGGAATAGGCTCTGAGTTCCTGCTACACTCCAGTGATGAAAGCTGCATCATGATATGAATTAATGATAATGTCATCCTGACTGGCAAAGATTATGGTATAATGTTGTGTAGCATCTTATTTAAAATAATACATTTTCAATAATTTCAAAATGATTTATTTATACAATGTAACAAACATGTATCTCTGCGGTCTTCTGAAGCTTCATTGCAACCCAATGAAATTAGCTTCTATACCTGATAGAACAAATCAGGCTTAATTTTGTAAGTCTTCTATACCAATCTACAATGATCTGGGGCCTCATGTATAACATTGTGTGTAGAACTTACACTAAAACATGGCGTGTGGACAAAACTGGTAATGGGCTTGCGCACAAAAAAATCCAGATGAATAAAACTGTGCGTACACCATGTTCCACGCACTTCCTATATAAATTCCAGAGAATGTGAAATTGAATGCACATACATGCGCCTACAACTCCACTCCAACTCTCACTGAATTTTGCATATTTGAATATGCAAATCAATATAAATTGCCCATTCCGTTCAGTGTAAAAAACAACTTCAGCGAATGGAAAGTGGAGGCAAGGAAAAACGTACTATTTATTGGCTTAAGCAGTGGTATAAACAAAGAAAGGAAATTGATGGAATAATACAGTGTAGCAGAGACACTCAAAAATTCAAGTTTAGAAAGTCACACAGTGCCCAAAATAAAAAGAAGTGGTCAATTATCAAAGTCAACGTAAAAAGTTGAGTCACAGCCCACCATCTGTTTATTATGTTTCAGACAATATTACAAAAGCTGACCACTTTGCCGAGGACGTGACTACAGGCAGTGATGCTGCTGTGCCCAACACATCTTCAGGTGCTGGCTGCGCACACACCTCTGCCTTGGAAACTGCTAGGCAACCATCTGGTTGTGTACTGATGGACTCTGTTCTGTAGTCACAAAATGCAATATTGGATGCTGTAGGAGATGTGGCCAATGAACTAAGAATTGTAAGGGCTATACTATGTGATATTGACCCCAAATTAAATGAACTGATTAAAAAATAAATGTTGCATCTAATTACTTGTTTTTACATTCTGCTAATTACATTCAAAGTTGTAACACTGTCTGATTTGGCTGATCATTTGGTGAGTCAGGGTCAGGTTCATCATATCACATCTCTTCAGGTACAGGCAAGCCACAATTGTTTGCCACATTATGCAATATGTTAGATGTTTGCACATTGCAACACACTTTCTGTGCACTATAGAACACATTAATAGAGTGGAAATGCTTTCTATTTACTTTAGCAAATTTATTCTCTGAAGGTGTCTTTATAGTGTAGCATCAGCACCAAGCGCGACAACAGATAGGTTCTCTGCTCTTTACATTGCTGTTTGATGTGACTCAGTATCCTTAAAAAGCCTGCTTTCCTTTTGCCACACAACTGTGCGGTATTACCGTTTTTATAGGTTCTCCTGCTATACATATAATGCCAGCTAATTCTTTTGGTAAATCATCTCTGGCTGATGTAATTTGTCCACTGACATTGCAATAACAATGTGCGTGCAGTTGACCGCTCTGATTATATTAGGAAAACCGGGTGTTGCTGCAAATTGTGCTTTGATGTTTCCCAGTTCAACCACAGTGTAAGAAAATCTTATATACCTGGATGACAAGCAGATAATACCATCCCATACAGCTGGCATGGTGAAATAGCGATAGGTAGCAAGTTTACATTGAAAAGCTTCTGTTTCTAAAAACCGAAGGGTGGATAGAATTTGCAAAGGAATAGGTAGAGCTCAGTTCCTCTAAGTTTGCCTTTGTAAAGCTGGTGCCAGTTCAGCACACAACCCCAAGAGGATATCTCTTGGAAATGAAAATCGACTTAGAAGCCAGTCATCATTATTTATAAATACATGCTCTCTTCTAATTTTTTTAAAATTTGTAATGTCTTTTAACAACTCTGAGGCAGCTATGGTAGTTGGAATAGTTTGGTCATTCCGTGCACCATTATACTGGTACAGAATGATTACAATCAAGTGAATTCAATTTGTAAATGATATGCAACTAATTTTAATGTATTTGATAAATCCCACATAAGTGATGTAAATCTAAAAAAGAAAGACACCACACAATTCTGTCGTAAAAGTGGCAAGATTTCAGGTTTCTCAGACAAAAGGAAGAGAGTGAGAAACCTGTATAAACCTGTTTTAGGTACAGGGCCCCTAAACTGTGGAATGGTCTGCCTGCTACTATATGAGATGCCCCTTCGGTCTCAGCTTTTAAATCCCGGCTGAAGACTCACTACTTCAGTTTAGCATATCCTGACTAGAGCTGCTGATTAACTGTACAGACTGCATCTCTGTTGTTAGTCATTAGCACTTAAACATAAGTAACATGACAGTTATAATTGTATACTAACCCTCACTTATTCTGTTTTTCTTCTCGGTACTCAAATGTGGCACTTGGTGCCATGGTCCACCTGCCAAGTTGTTTTGCCTGCCTAAGGAAAAGTCATCCCAGATGGAGGATCGCGGGAATCGTGGGAAAGAGGGGTCCTTTCATCGGATTGGCTGGCCCAGCACTGTTTCAGCCGTGGAATGGCCAAATGGGGGAGGCAGCTTGAAGGATGTCTCCAGGACTCTACACAAATCCAAATCTTATTATGGGATATATCATCTGCTGTTAAATTCTGCTCTGTACTTCTAAAATTTATATTTTTTATTTCTTACTATATTGAGAAATTGTTCTGTTCTGTGTACTGCATTGTATTGTATTGACCCCCTTCTTTTGACACCCACTGCATGCCCAACCTACCTGGAAAGGGGTCTCTCTTGAACTGCCTTTCCCAAGGTTTCTTCCATTTTTCCCTACTAGGTTTTTTTGGGAGTTTTTCCTTGTCTTCTTAGAGAGTCAAGGCTGGGGGGCTGTCAAGAGGCAGGGCCTGTTAAAGCCCATTGCGGTACTTCCTGTGTGATTTTGGGCTATACAAAAATAAACTGTATTGTATTGTATTGTATTGTATATGACTAAAGGAATGGTAAACATACTCTTCAAGAACTCTCTTGTGGTTAAAAGGATGTGGTCAAGTGGAAATGTGGCCTCAGAAATTTTCCAGTGTTGTAGTTAGAGATAATACCTGATTCTCAGTGAAAAAGGGATTCACTGGGATGTTTCACATCACTTGTGTGCTTTTTCCTCAGCCTGAATCAGAAACAGATAGGTGAGAGAAGCGTCAAAAGAGGAAGGCCATTGAAAACTCCACTCATAATAGCACTGCCTCTGTCTGTAAAAAAGAAATAAATAAATAAGAATAATTTTAACAAAAAGTTTGTTCTGTGAAATATAATAAACTATGGCTAGTAAAATAACTGAAAATCTCAGAGTAGGGAAATATTTGCATTGTTTATTTTGAAGAAGATAATCAGTGGTGTGAATTCTCTACACATAAAAGCTGCTAATATTGTGTATATTTACAATTTATAATTGCAAATATAACAGATTATATGATATTCATTTTATTACTATCCATCCATCCATTTTCCAACCAGCTGAATCCAAACACAGGGTCATGGGGGTCAGCTGGAGCCAATCCCAGCCAACACAGGGCACATGGCAGGAACCAATCCTGGGCAGGGTGCCAACCCACCGCAGATTTTATTACTATCTTTATAGAAATATTTTGTGAGCTACTAATAAACATATAGCTCCAACAAAAGGAGGTATATAGATAGGGTTCAAAATCCATGAATGATTTACAGCATACATTTAAGGAGTGCCATATACCTACACCTAACATGGCTCTTTTCTCACTCAGGTGGTGCTCCCCCAACAGGTTATCCTTGCTGCATGCATGGGAGCAAACGAGCCAAAGGAGTGCAACTGATTAGTCGGGCTTTGGATTAAATTCCATTTGAGTCCTACTATATTAGCAATCTGCTCACCTTCTGTATCGTGTACTACCTCTGCGGTTAGTTTTTGAGTGAACTTGTATTATATATTTGTATGTATGTAATATAAAAAGAAAAAAGTCATATTCTAAAAGAGCATCTCACAGCCATTCAAACAGTCATTGAAATTCACATACACTCTTTAAGTGCCATGTAGACGTTGGTGATCATAGTCTTCCACCTACCTCTTTCCCTTGCCATACTAAAAACCTCATTGCAGCTCATGTTGTTCCCAAGCCATCTCATGGCATTTCTACTGATTGTATTTCTCTCCATTCCTCTTGGTCTCTTTCCATTGATTTTACCCTGCACCACAACACTTCCAGTGCCTACAACACTGATGATGTGTCTGAATTATTTGAACTGTCTATTTTTTATTTCACTTAGTAAATGTCTTTTTACCTGTGCTCTCTTTAATAATTGAAAATAAGCATGATGCCTATGATAATTTTCTTGTGTTTTATAAATATGTTTAGTCAAACTGATGGTTTATTTATAGGTTTCTGTTACTAGATTGAACGCAGCAAACTCTTTTCTGCTTAGCTGTGTGATTGAGCCCTTCAAAGGACCCGGTAAGTGTGTTTCTTGCCTTACACCCAGTGCTGCTCAAATAATAATAACACTTCAATAAGATAAGTATTATGTTCGGTTACTTGTTACTTTAAAAACTAATTGGACTGAGTTCAGCATTGTACATTCTGCTCATCAACATAAATGTAGGGATTTCTGAAGTACTGAGAAAGATTATTTCAGCCAAGGAAAAGTAAAAATGTAATCGCCCAGGCATGTGCCTCTGAAAATGTAGGACCATACCCATGACTGCTGAAAGTGTGTGCAAAGCAAATACATGTGCAGGCTGACAGACTGCAATGGACATGTGCAGACTACAAAATCCTCAACAGTAACCCGGTTAAGGGTTTACATGGATAAATATTCAAATTATTGTGGAGAAATCTACCATTGATAATCAGGTTTCTCAGAGTCCAATAACCCGATTTCTCTAATCAGAATAAGGGTTTACATGGAATTTTCTAAATCATGATTTCATCATGTGAATAACTGGGTTATTGAAGTGTATGTAAACCCACTAATTGTCTTGATTTTGTGATCACTTCTTTCATCTTGTACTAACATTAATCTAGGTAACAAAAGTGATCCACTTGCTTTACATTTTCAGATTTTATTTTTAACTGGCGTTCTAGCACTATTATGTCTTTTTAAAATACCATATTAACTGTTTTCTTGTCATTCAGTGTTAGTCTGTTCTCTTCACTGTCTGTCCCCACATTTAACATCTCTTGTGTTTCTTTGCTTTTAACAAAGAATAATAAATTCAGTATCATCTGCAAACTGCACACTGGTAACATTGACACCTCCTAACCCTTATTCTTTTCATTTTTACAACACCTCTTAGAATCATTTGCTGCACAATTAGAAAATATCTGGCGAGAAAACACAGCCTTGCCTCTTCTTCCATGCTTGAAATTCGCCATTCATTCTAATACTGTTGTTTGTCCTAGAAATGGTTCACTACTAATTGAATGTCTTTTGCATCAAATGGTAGACTTCTTAAAATATTTAACACTTCTTCATGTTTCATTGTATCAAGCACATTTGTGTATTCGATGAAGCACATATATATATTCTTTTGCATTTCTATTCCTTATTCAATTAAACTTCTTATTATAATAATTCACTGACTAAACAGATGAAGAACACTTTGAATATTCTCATAATATCCTGAACAAATTTGACTTTTTCTAGCAAAAGTGAGCACATTTTGATCATTCTATGAAAGTAATTGCATTGAATGTTTGTACGTGTTTACATAACCACCTAAAGATGTTACTATAACAGCACATTTAACTGAACAATATGTTACTTAAAGAGAACCCTGCTTTTAAAATAATGGAAAAAAATTAATGATACCGTAAATAATTGAGATTATGATGATGATATTTTATATATACTGTTAAGGATATTGGACTGCAGGTCTTCTTAAAGAGAAAACATTCAAAGCAGGCTTAAAAAAAAGGATTGATGACTTTTGCGTCTCAATTTTAATGATTCTACTTTCTTCCCTCCGGCTTTTCCCTTACCTAGGTCTGCCTCAATGGAGCTGTGTTTTTCTTTTCCATTGTATCCAACTTATGGCCCTTTGCTTATTACATCTAATTTCATATCCTTTGGTACCATGTCTTTCCATCTTGTTTTGATCTTTCTCTTTCTTCTTTCTCCCATCAACTCCAACTCTACTCTCCTAAGCACATTGTTTTCCTCTTGTCACCCACTGAAGCCTTCTCTAGACCTTCTTTCACCATATCCTTTTCACTTTTAAGCTTCCCTTAATTCTATTTGGTCCAATTTTCCCCCAGCACATCCATCACAGCATTTTCATCTCTTGAACTTCTATTTTTTCAGAATCCCTTTTAGTTGTTCCCCAAGTTGCTTCAACATAAAAAACTAACATTTTCATCAACATCTTGCCTATTTTTCCATTTATCTTGGCCGCTGTTCTTTTGTCACAGAGTATTCTGCTACCCTTTATTCAATTTTTTACATCTTGTTCCGATTCTCTACCTAATTTACACACCTAGCACCTAAGTACTGAAAGGACTCCGCTTCCTCTAAGTAATCTGCTCCCACCTTCACTTTTCCATTTTCCCACTTTCCACTACAGACAGACAGACAGACAGACAGACAGACAGACAGACAGACAGACAGACAGACAGACAGACAGACAGATAGATAGATAGATAGATAGATAGATAGACAGATAGATAGATAGATAGATAGATAGTGTGATATTTTCCCGGACACCACTAGTCGGAGACCACATCTTTATAAAACACGCACGTTTAATAAACATTATATAAACACAATTCCACCATCACACAATGCACTCAGCAATAATCACCACTATATTTAAGCTCTGTCTCAGTCCTTTGCCGCCTCTACTCCTCCAGGGAGCTTCGTCCTTCTCCCACTCCCGACTCTGGCTCTCTGACTGCAAGGAGGCGGCCCCTTTTATTCCCACCCGGATGTGCTCCAGGTGGCTGATGATGTCCATCCGGCAGCACTTCCTGGTGTGGCGGAAGTGCTGCCTTTTGAACCGGAAGCACTCCGGGTGTCCCTGGCCGATCCCTCCGCCATCTTGCCAAGTGTGGCGGAAGTAATCACATCCGGGTCTCCTGAGGCTTAAAGCGCCCCCTGGCGGTGGCCACGGTTCCCAATAGGTCAAATCCTCTTTGTCCCTTTCCCGTGGTCCTCTTTTTATCCAGGGCGGCAGCCCCCTTGTGCCCCGGAAGCTATTAATGTCTCTTTCCGGTCCCTCCAGGCATCCCGGCCAGGTAATGACTGCAGTCATCTGTGACAATAGATAGATAGATACTTTATTAATCCCAAGGGGAAATTCACAATAGGTGAGTGTGAATTCACTACAGGAGTTGAGCATAGATGACATTCTTCATTAATTTATCTTCATCCCATGCCACTCTAGAGCTTTTCTCCACTGCTCTAATTCCATATCCAGTCTCTCTCTTTTGCATCTACATCATTTGCAAAAAGCGTTGACCACAGAGGCTGTTTATTCACTTTGTTGCTGATTTCATCTAATGTTAGTATAAACAATAATAGACTCAGTGTTGACTCCCGATGCACTCCTACTCAGGCAAACTCTTCTTCCCCTGCTTAACAGAGAAGCGCTACACTTCCTTCAGCATACATATTTTTGAAAGGTCTTATTTACTACTCAGTTACCACTTTGCTTCTCATGCCCAATTAGATTTCTTCAATTGGCACTCTATCATAGGCTTTTTCTTAGTCTGCAAAAGCCATTGCTAACTCTTTCCTTACTTTTCTGTATTTCTCCCTTAGATAAATAGACCAATCCACCTAATTCCTCCATAACAACATCAACCTTACTCTCTATCACACTACTTGGTAACTTATGCCATGTGTATATGGCTCTCTGTGTGAAGAGAAACTTCCCAATGTTTGTGCTAAATTTATCCTTAAATTTCCAACTGTGCCCCCATGTTCTTGTTGAAATTATTGTAAACAGTCTTGATCCACTGTACTAATTCCTTTCATAATTTTAAACAGTCATGTCTCCTCTTAATCTCTGTTTGTTTAAATAGAAAAGGTTCATCTCCTTCAATCTTTTCTTATAACTCATACCCAACAGTCCTGGAATCAGCCCAGTCGCTCTTCTCCGGATTTTCCCCTAGCACTCTCTTTCTCTGCTACCTCAAGCAGATCAAGAGTGTGTCCAACAAGCGAATCTACATGTTCTGTCTCTCTCTTAAAGTGACATGACTGACCCAGCACAACACAGTATAGGAAATCAAAACTAGTTATCACAAAGTTGTAAAATATGTATAGGATGCCGCTACCCACGTCAAAGATTGCATCTCTGATTCCTTTTCCCATTCTGAAACTGAGTTTATCAATCATCCTCTTATTTCTTTTATTTTTTTCAATTACAATTTCTTATATCTTAAAAGAATGAGGTAGCAGATTAATACTTCTGTATTTTTACAGTCTAGTGTATCTGCACCCGTCTGTTGCCCAGTAATGCCTATACTTCCAATTGTACTTCATATTCTCCAGCTACTTCCTTATTATTCATGCTTTGCATCACTGATTTTTAATAAGCAAATGTTGGACAAAGTACAAAACAAGTCAAACCAATTCAAACAACTCTAAATGAAACAACATACAACCCCCAGCACATTTGTGAGCCTTGTAGAGGGAGAAGCATGAGTGTGTACAGTAAACCCTCAAGAATGAGATGAAAAAACATCAGGAATTAATAAGATGGATAATGGCACTGGACTTGGCTTTGAGCTATTTGCACTTTGAGGAGCCATGTATCACTATTCTGACTTCTTCTTTTGGGTTTCTTGGATTTTCCTCATTCATTTTACTCCATTTTAACGATTTGCTGGTGGAAAAATACTGGAAAAAAGGTTGGTTAATTGCTTACATCATGAAAATGACTGGTGGCTGCTCTGACCTTATTCCAATTCTTCTAGCTGGCAATGTTCATTTTTGGTGGTAGCAGTGATGTTTTTGTTAGAGGGAGGAGAGAATTCTTTAGGAGTTGGCAGAGATGACATCACATACAAGTACATTCTGTGTTGGATACAACAACCAAAAACTGAAGTAGTAGAAATGAGTAAACCCAGCAATGGAATGGTTTCCTGTTCAGGTTTGTCTCTTATCTTGTGCCAGTTTCTGATAGAATAAGCTCTGGTATCCAACAACTCTGAAATGGATTAAGCAAGACAAAGTATAGTTGTACGAATAAATATTAGGAGTGACTAGCTCCTTTCCCATTAAAAGTTAAATATTACTGAATGAACTGGTGAAATTAAATCACTCAGTTCATACAAATTCAATTTTGTCAGCATCTAGAGCACAGCCTAGTTGAAACAGCAGAACATTAAACACAAAGCAGGAACTTCATATGACAATGGTTTATTCTAAGTAAAGTACATCCTGCAGAAAAGCCAGAATATTGATAGCAATATGTCTTTTGTGCTGGTTTTCTTAATTAGGTGTGCCAGCTTAATTCAATCCCCATCATTCTCACTATATGCTAACTACAGGGTCACGGGGGTCTGCTGGAGCCAATCCCAGCCAACATAGGGCGCAAGGCAGGAAACAAACCACGGGCAGGGCACCAGCCCACCACAGGGCACACACACACACACACCTGCACACCAAGCACACACCAGAGACAATTTAGAATCGCCAATGCACCTAACCTGCATGTCTTTGGACTGTGGGAGGAAACTGGAGCACCTAGAGGGAACCCACGCAGACACGGGGAGAACATGCAAACTCCACGCAGGGAGGACGTGGGAAGTGAACCCCGCTACCCACTGCGCCACTGTGTTTCCCTTGGGTTGTTCATGTTTTAATTAAACAAAACATTTTTTCATTGTATTGCAAAAATCACCATCTAGTTAATGTATTTCATTATTACTGTAATTTGAGCAGTGGTAGCGCTGCTGCCTCGCAGTAAGGAGACCTGGGTTCACTTCCTGGGTCCTCCCTGCATGGAGTTTACATGTTCTCCCCGTGTCTGCGTGGGTTTTCTCTGGGTGCTCCGGTTTCCTCTGGGTGCTCCAGTTTCCTCCCACTGTCCAAAGACATGCAGGTTAGGTGTATTGGTGATCCTAAATTGTCCCTAGTGTGTGCTTGGTGTGTGGGTGTGTGTGCCCTGCAGTGGGCTGGCACCCTGCCCGGAATTTGTTCCTGCCTTGTGCCCTGTGCTGGCTAGGATTGGCTCCAGCAGACCCCCGTGACCCTGTGTTAGGATATAGTGGGTTGGACAATGACTGACTGACTGTAATTTGAGGGAACATCTAAGGCATCCCAACAACCATTTGGGGTACAAAGTCCTTCTAAATGATGCCAAGCCAAATCTCAGAAAAGATCATCAACCAGAAACCTTAAAATGAAGGTTTAGTTTGTATGATGCTTTTCACTGTCTCACTCCTTGTCCAAGGTTGGATCTTGCCTTACCTTTGAAGCTTCTGGGACAGGCTCTGGCGCCTCCACAGTCCTGAAATGGATGATTAGATTTGAAACAATTTATAGTAAATACCATGACAAAATCTTTTTAAACAGCTAAAAAAATGCAATAGAAGTGCGAGATATCAAACCAGATATTGTAGGGAATACGTGAGTTTATTCAATAACTCTTTATGTTTGGCAAAGTCAATAATGTGAGAGGTTTATAACAGACACAGTATATGGTACTATTTTCAGCCAAGCACATCCTTACTACTCAATGTAGATTTTATTTTCTGCTTTCAACCTTTTACTTTTAAGGTAAGTCATTAATGTTCATTTTAATAACCAGACCAATTTATTGAAAAATTACTGTGTGAAAATGGCATGCTAGATTGTATTTCCTAAAGTATATCCACAAGTTGAAATACTACTAGCATTAGTAGCTATTACTTAGTAAGCAAACCAAGTAGCACTGGAAAATTTGGTTGTCATGTTTCTGACGTTCTGTATCTTGTTGAAGGATGAAGTATTCTGCCAAAGGTGGAAATAGACAGACAAGCACAGAAATTTCCTTGGGAATGTTTCCTTTAAGTAAAAAAAAAATGACATCAGGAGAGTCTGGAAAAATATTATTTTTCAGACAAAAATTCAGATTCATTTTACTGTGGATTTATTTCTCCCAGACTATCCTACTTCCTAGATTCTCCTACTTCTGTCGTGATCTGTTTAGCTGAATACATTAAGTTGAATAAATCACTAAATTGAATTAAAAACTGAGTTTGCTCTGAGACGCCCCTGAACTGTCCACAACTTGTATTGGAAGAATGTATTTTACTAAATGAAAAAAAAATACACTTGCTTGTTAGCACTGCAATAGAGTAATCTGCCCAGTAGGTGGAGGCAGAACACAGAGAACAAGGAAATTTCCAAGTATCTGTCAAGAGTGCTCTTTTCCCAAGTTCAGCTGTAGCGGCTCACTATGGCTGCAAGTATTTGTCCCAACCATCTTTCCTGATTTAAGCAACTCTTTCTTTTATCTGTTCCATTTTTTAATGTAGAAACGACAAACTGGATTTTCTAAAAATTTTGGACCACACTATGCATTTTTGAAAGTTACATAATGTTCGTTCAATTTTTCTAGTTATTCAGGTTGTTTAACCTACTATTTACTAATGAACATATTAATGGGTCTGTCTTTGAAGGAGCTGCAGACTTTCAGCATTGAGCTGTTAAATGACCTTTGGTCTGCTCTGCTTGTCATTATTTGCCATTATTATGATAAATTTATTGGATTAGAAAAGGTAAAATATTAGTTAATGACAAAAGAATATTAAGCACTACGGCAAAAAATATAGATAGTTCTAAATTTATTATAAATGCAAATCTCATGCTACAGCCCTTTTCTCAATGCAGAATAAGACAGGAATTTTGCCGTACCTTTTGAAAAACCTGTATTTTTCAGTTCTCATTCACTCTTAAAAGGATATTAGCAAGTTAAATGCTATTTGTTTCTACGTTACTACTACTTAAGTACTATATATATATATATATATATATATATATATATATATATATATATATATATATATACTGTATATATATGTATGTATACACACATATGCAGTATTTATATACATATATATTAGGGCTCGAAT
Source organism: Erpetoichthys calabaricus (assembly GCF_900747795.2). NCBI lineage: Eukaryota > Metazoa > Chordata > Cladistia > Polypteriformes > Polypteridae > Erpetoichthys > Erpetoichthys calabaricus. The sequence goes on from NC_041402.2 coordinate 71,780,432, forward strand.
TGATTAAACAAATTAACTAATCACATAAATGTATGTAATTAATTCAGATTAATCACTTCTAACATAAAATATGTAATTATAAATTTAATAGATAAATCATGAAGTAAATACACGCTGAATCACAAAAAATTAATGGCATAGTTTAACCTTAAACAATGACCTTAAACCTGAAATTTTAACAAAATACTACTTGAGCAAGTACAACCTGAATTTGAATGCCTTCCTAAAAGGCAAGTTGAAAACAAGGTCAATGTATTAATTCTTAAATTGACATTGTATATGAGACACAGACGTGTCAAAGTAAAAAACAATCAAAACAACTGTTGACTTTGAATGGACTGCTAAAGATTTATTTCATTGAAATAATATGAATCTCTTAAATGCGCCTACATTAAAACTTGTTAAAACTCCGCAAATACCATTCTAAATTGTTCATCACCAAAAATGACTTCATAATAATACTCTACACAAGTGTTTTTTAACTGGTGCTATGAAAATAACTGTGTAGTGCCCCTACACTGTGTACAGACCTGAGAGAGACATGCTCCTCAGGTAGTCAAGACTACCTGGAGAAGCTGACATAAAAGCATTTCTTTGATTGCTGTTTTGCAGACACAGCACTTAAAGAGCACTTCAGCAGCCAGGAGATGTGTCGGGTGTCCATCTGCCAGTGTGCGTATTTGCCAGTGAGTGTCACAGAGGTGAAGGCCAGTGGGCATACAAGTTACCTCTGACCACAGGTCAGTGGAGTGAGGCAGGGAGAGGACCATCTGTATGGGCAGAAAGGCGAAGCAGCTGGGAAATACGTCCAAAGTGCTCATTAAGTTCTGTTCTGCTAACAGCAATCTCTGACTTGCTTTTCTTTCCTGCCTCCTGTCCTGACCCTTCATACAGTTTAGCATGTTTAAGAGATTTAATGATTTTTTGGTTGGTAGCATTGTGTTGTGGTTTGGATAGTTATGCTGCGTTCTTTGCATAAATTAGCAAAGATACTGCAAACTGAAACAATAGATACGGTCATTTTAGTTCTATTTCATAGAATTTTGTCATTATATTGTGCAGTTAGCACTGTAAGCTACCTGGCAGACCAGTGAGTTAAATACAGAGTTACTGGAGCATTGAATTCAAAAAATTTTCTCCTATCAAAAATCTGAACCTCACGTTTTTGATTCAGATCCCTATATATGCAGTCACTGAATGTCTATAAATAAAATAAATAAGGTATAATTACAAAAGCATTTCAAAAATATTTATTTACAATTTTCAGTAAGGACTTTAAATTTGAATTTGAATTTAATTGGCCTTGTATTTGTATGGAATACAAATAACTCTCTTTAACATAACATATAAAATGATATACAAATGAATAAACAACTCCATTTATTGCCCTGCAATGGGCTGGTGACCTGTCCAGGATTTGTTTCCTGCTTTGCGCCCTGTGTTGGCTGGGATTGGCTCCAGCAGACCCCCATGACCCTGTAGTTAGGATATAGCGGCTTGGATAATGAATGGATGGATGGATGAAACACTATTTATTAATAAAGTAGGCCTATCACATTCACATTTTAAGTAAAAGAAACCAGAACCATCTGAATAAAACTAAAAAGTGCATTTCTTTACAATGGTCCTATCAGAAAAAAAATTTATGTTTCCCCAGAATCCACACTACATTAATAGAACATTAATTTTCAAGGTACTGAGCTGTAAATAAATGTTAGAGGACTCTGGTGGATCTGTCATAGTGGGCTCCTAGTTCAGTTATTTTACATGCCCTTACATTGGACTGCTGAAGATACATTTGCGCAAACGATCCATGTTTTCTCTCATAAAGGCCCTTCACATTGCTACTTTTTACTAAACCCACAAACTGGTTCTGAACTATCCGCAGGAAGAATGAACATATATTGGTTTGTCCACTCATCTTTGAAAGTTCAGTTTTCTGTGTCTACTTACCCTTTCTTGGAACAAACCATTCTCCCTGTCACTTTTCGTTTCTCTTACTTCCTTCTGCGGCATCCGCATGTTTTACTCATACACTGTATCTTATTGATTTGCTCTCTGTTGAGCGAGACAAATAGACAAGCACACCTCAAGGAGAAAAAAAAATTGCTGCATGATTGTTATCAGTCATTCTCATTTCTTTATCAGAAATGCGTCATGGTCCACAGAGTGCTGTCACTTGGTCCAGGTCTGCCTTTTAGTGAAGCATGTACTAGAGACTTATTTTGGTTTTAGTGCCATTCAAAGATATCTTATTTATTACTTATGTGATATGATATTGATTCATTCGTCTTACAGAAACATGAAATGAAGAAAAAAAAAACTTCTCTAGCATTAAACCAACCTTTTTTCCAAGTATATGGGATGGATTGCCAAACCTTTTACTTTGTTGTGTATATTCTTTTACAATATATATTTACAGTATATATATATGGAAGAGAAGGTCTGTGATACGGTTTGCATATTTGCAGCTGGAGATCCACAAAGGGAGAAAAAATGAATCACGTATCATAAAGTAGTTTAAGGCCAGTACTAAAAGTGCCAGAGAGCTGGCCGAGTCTTGGCTATCAAATGAAAACGCCATCAACAGACACTTGGACATAAATCCAGCATATGCTTACTTAAGAAGAACATGTACATAATAAATAAACTATACAACCCCCCCCCCCCCCGATGATCATACTGACTTAGTCACCTCCCCCACCCCCCCACTTAATGTGTTGCTATATATTGCCTTTGATTCTTGTAAGTCTAAGCATTATCCTCTGATGAAGACCCCTGGTAGGGGTTGAAAGCTCAGGAATAAAAACTACTTTATGATACGTGATTAATTTTTTCTCCCTTTGTGGATCTCCAGCTGCAAATATATATATATATATATATATATATATATATATATATATATATTGTCACACACGTGCGCATGGGAGGCAGTTAAAGGGCTTGAGTGATGGCAGTTCTAAGGCATGCCGGGAGCTGGCAGAGTGCACTGACTGTTTTTCTCTCTTTCCTGTAGACCATTCCCGGGAGATTCCATCTGGCTCTCTTGACGTCACTGGAAGCCAATGGAAGGAAACCTTACTGGCTCCGGCCCCTCTGACGTCACGTCCGGACTCGAACCAATGGCTAAAGAACATGGGCCTGATCCTTATGACCTCACTTCCTGTTTTCCCCTTTAAAACCCTGCCCTTTTTCCTAATTCCTCAGTCTTGTTCTGGACTCAATTGTATGCACATCAGTGCTGTTTATTGATAAAAAAACGACTTTGCAGCCAGGATACCATATTATACGGGTGGCTGCCCCAAACCTTTATCTGTTTATGTCTCGTTTTTGTGACATTGGCGTAGTCAGCAGGATGAAGAAGTCCTGGAAGAGAAGGGGCAGGACCTGCAACACATCCAGGTGGGAGCGTACCGGGGCCGAGTTTCCAGGCGGGGAGTGGCCCGGTACAGGCTCTGCCCCCGGCATGCTCCACTAGGCAACCTAGGTAGGCCGGGGAGTGTGCGGGAGGGGCTCACAGAATTGGGCTGCTTCGGAAGGGGGAGGCGAAGAGGGCTGTTTATGCTCTCTCGGAGGAGAGTGCCCACCTCCCTGTGAAGCCAGAGCCCCGATTTCCACCTAGGGGTGTTCCAGACTGGCAGGTGAGTAACCTGAAAACCTGGAGGTTCGACCCAGAGAGGCCGACCCCTCAACAAGCCTGGTCCCTATGGGCAAAGGTGGGGCAGTGGCTACGGCCACAGGAACTCAAGCCCTACCAAATAATAGAGCAGGTAGCTTTCTATCTGCTTCTGGACACACTACCCCAGTGCTTCACCCTGCCGGTCTGGGGTAGACAATTCAAAAACATGGCAGAGCTCATAGAACTCGTGGAAAAACAAAGGAGGGCCTCCCAATCTGGGAGAGCTGAACTGTCCCTTGGCCGAACTCAACCAGAGTACATCCCAAAACCTAGCCCCACCCCCCACCCCGGAAAACCCAGAGCTTGTGCCGACATCCCCGGAGCCACGGGCGCGCAAACCGCTTGGGAATGAGGTGGAATGCAGATGGAGGGGGAAGAGGGGTTGGTGTGCTCTGACAAACCCGTTGGCGGTCCCACACACAGGCGTGGTGATCATTAACGGGTACCAGCAGCAACATTTCCATTGTTGCCCGCCGATTTGTGCTACCGCAACAGTGGTTGAAATTTAAGACCGGTATAACCTGTGTCCACGGAGAAACCCGCTGGTACAGGATCGCCGTTTGTGTCATCAGTTACGGAGGATCAGTTCAGAAGTTAACCGTGGCGATCCTCCCTGATCCTCCACACCTGGTGATACTACGGCGGGACTGGTCTAACATAAAAAGCAGTGAGTCACATACCACTCCTGGGGATAACTTGGGCCTAGTTATGGACGGGAATGAGCCGTCTCAAGCTGCCTCCACGCCGTTGTAATCAGCTGGCAGAAAGAGATGAAGCAGTCGCCCTGAGTGACGTGGCAACTCCCGGACCGTCGCGTGCCGACACATCATCCACCAGTGTCGCGGCGGAGCGGGAGGTAACCACACCCCTTGAGGTCGGCGCCGACCCTCTCTCCCTTTTACGGTTTCAATTTAGAGAGACACCAGCTTCCTTTAAAAGGGAGCAGTGGAGTGACGATTCCCTGAAATTTTCAAAAAATGCAGTAGTCCTAGTCAACGGCCAGCGCACAAACCAATCAATGCCACAGGGTCCTCACTTTGTGTTAGACAACGACCTTCTCTATCGCGTAGCAATGCATGATGGACAGGAGAGAAGGCTGCTGCTAATCCTGCGGACCTTCCGGCGGCAGGTCTGTGAGTTAGCACACGCCCACCTCCTAGGTGGCCACCTGGCCACCGAAAAAACCCTGGAGCGGATCAAGCTCTGTTTCTACTGGCCGGGAATAAATGAGGAGGTTCGTCGCTTTTGCGCTTCCTGCCCGGAGTGTCAACTGCGACAAATTCCAAGAAAGGATCGTGCTCCTCTCGTTCCTATTCCCCTGATTGATATACCCTTCCATAGAATTGGGGTCGATATAGTCGGACCTCTAGAGCCCTCGGCCCGAGGACACAAGTACATTTTAGTCCTCGTGGATTATGCTACAAAATACCCCGAAGCTGTTCCATTGCGCTCAGCCACTTCTAAAGCAATCGCATGGGAATTACTAGGGGTCTTTTCGCGCGTGGGTAACCCCAAGGAAGTCTTGACGGACCAGGGGACACCTTTCACCTCGGAGACGTTCAATGAGACTGCCAGGTTACTGAAAATAAAGCATTTAAAGACCGCGGTGTATCATCCTCTAACCGATGGTTTAGTGGAGAGGTTCAATCAGACTCTCAAACAAATGCTGTGTAAGTTGGTCAGCGAGGATGGAAGGAACTGGGATCAGCTCCTCCCCCTCGTCCTTTTTGCCTATTGAGAAGTCCCACAAGCCTCCACGGGGTTCTCCCCTTTTGAATTATTGTATGGGCGATAACCCCGGGGCATATTAGATATTCCAAAAGAAGGATGGGAAGAAGAGGCTCTTCCCTCTACAAACATATTAGAGTATATCTAGCAAATTCGCGATAGGTTTGGAAAGATTCGGCCCCTCCTTAAAAGTCACATGGAAGAGGCTCAAGCTGCACAGGTCTGTTACTACAACCGTGGCACGTCTCTCAGGGAGTTCCACCCGGGAGATCGGGTCATGGTCCTAGTGCCTACCTCCCACTCGAAGTTGCTTGCCCATTGGCAAGGCCCATACGAAGTTAAGGAGAGGAAGGGACTGGTCGACTATTTGGTGAGTCAACCAAATCGTCGGCCGAAGGAGCGGGTTTATCATGTGAACCTGCTGAAACCGTGGAAGGACAGGGATCCCGATCCCTCCTCCGGCCAGCCCCGCTCACTCTTCACTCACACCCACAGCCTTAACTTCGGTGCGGACTTAAGTCCCAGACAATGGCAGGAGCTGGAAACAGTTATCCGGGCCGTTCGGAAGGTAGTCAGTGAGAACCCAGGAAGGACCTGTCTGGTTGAGCACAACATTGTGACAGAGCCAGGGGTTATTGTCCAAGAATGCCCGTATCATTTTCCCGAGGCAAAAAGGGCTGAAGTGGAGCTTGAGATCAAGCGCATGCTGAAACTAGGTATGATTAAGGAAAGTTATAGTCCCTGGTCCAGTCCCATTGTGCTGGTCGGTAAGCCTGATGGGAGTTCGAGGTTTTGCAAAGACTTCCGTCGGCTTAATCAAGTCTCCCAAATTGATGCCTATCCAATGCCACGAGTGGACGACCTCCTCGGGAGGCTTGGCAGGCTCGATATTTGACCACACTTGACATGACAAAAGGGTACTGGCAGGTTCCTTTACGGACTCCGCGAAGGAAAAAAACGCGTTTAGTACCCCTAGCGGACACTGGCAGTATCGTGTCCTTCCATTTGGGTTACACGGGGCTCCAGCAACCTTCCAGTGTCTGGTGGACAAAGTGTTCCGGCCTCATAACTCATACAGTGCTGCCTACCTGGATGACATGGTCATCTATTCCAGCACATGGAAGGAACACCTACAGCATGTCCGAGCGGTATTGCGGACACTTGATGAGGCTGGGCTCCGGATTAATCCCAAGAAATGCTTCTTTGAATTAAGTGAGGCCAAATATTTAGGCTACCTGGTGGGTCAGGGTACCGTAAGGCCACAGTGCTCCAAAGTAGATGCCATTTTGAAATGGCCCCGTCTGCAAACCAAGCGGCAGGTTCAAGCCTTTCTCGGGTTAGCGGGGTACTATCGCCGGTTTGTACCCCGGTTCTCAGAGAGAGCGACTCCCTTGACTGATTTAACACAGAAGAGGGCCCCGAACATTGTGGTATGGACTGAGAAGACAGGCGCAGCATTTGGTGACTTAAAGCAGGCCCTTACGTCCACACCTATTTTGATGGCACCTAACTTTTCTTTGCCTTTCATCCTCCAGATGGACACTTCGGACACAGGCCTGGGGGCAGTGCTGAGCCAAAGCGTCCATGGTGTGGAGCACCCCATCATGTTCCTGAGCCGGAAACTGTTAGACCGGGAGACCAGGTATGCAGCGGTGGAAAGGGAGGCTTTGGCGATTAAATGGGCGATTACTCAGCTTAGGTACTACCTGTTGGGCAGGGAATTCACCCTTGTCATGGACCATGCACCCCTACAGTGGATGGCCCTGCACAAGGAGTCGAATCCGCGGGTCACCCAGTGGTTTCTTGACTTACAGCCGTATAAGTTTTCGCTCGTTCATCGCAATTGTATGCACATCAGTGCTGTTTATTGATAAAAAACCGATTTTGCAGCCAGGATACCATATTATACAGGTGGCTGCCCCAAACCTTTATCTGTTTATGTCTCGTTTTTGTGACTATATATATATATATATATATATCTATACATATTAATAAAAGGCAAAGCCCTCACTGACTCACTGACTCACTGACTGACTGACTGACTGACTGATTGACTGACTGACTGACTGACTCACTCATCACTAATTCTCGAACTTCCCGTGTAGGTGGAAGGCTGAAATTTGGCAGGCTCATTCCTTACAGCTTACTTACAAAAGTTAGGCAGGTTTCATTTCGAAATTCTACGCATAATGGTCATAACTGGAACATATTTTTTGTCCATACACTGTAATGGAGGAGGCGGAGTCACGTATCGCGTCATCACGCCTCCTACGTAATCACGTGAACTAAAAACAAGGAAGAGATTTACAGCACAAGTCAAACGCGGGAACGAAGGTAAATGACGTTAATTTTTGACTGTCTTTTAATACTGTGTAAGCATACATATTAACACATGTGCAATTAAACGTGTGCATTTACGGGGTGATTTCTCAGGCTTAAAAGCTCGCCTTTTATCAAACGCGGGAACAAAGGTAACTGACGTTGTTCACTGTCTTTTAATACTGTGTAACCATACATATTAACACATGTGCAATTACACGTGTGCATTTACAGGGTGATTTCTCAGGCTTAAAAGCTCGCCTTTTACTAAAAAGGTAAATGCAAAACTATTTTCAATCAGTTTAATGAAACGCTCCCGTTAAGGATTGCAATAACATATTCGCGAGATAAAAGAACGAAGTAGGGGGAAATGACGGAAGAGCCGCAAACAGCGAAGAGCAAAAAATTAATTAAACAATTGAGAAGGGAGCGAGTGAAGCATACAAGCATGTTCATAAGGGAAACAAAGCACGGTGTAAAACGTAAGTTTAAATTAAGTTTATAGAAACGCTCCCGCTGCGGATTGCAATAACATATTCGCGAGATAAAAGTTTAATGAGAAGACATGAGGTATAAACGAACCACACGCCGTGGCGCAACGTTAGGGGCAACAGTTTCAACCATTCTATGATCTGCTTCTCGCAACTGAAAGACGGCACATGGCGGATGTTAGCCGACTTGCTGACCGCAACATTAGGGGCTTCAACTCTGGCGCTGACGCCACATCTCAGTGCCAACACTTTGCAGACTCTACTTAAAAGACACGCCCTCCTCACTGGACAGTTAAAAAGACCAATCAAACTAACGATGACATCAAGTATTACCCAATCAAAAGTAGGAAAGGAGGCATCTTCATAAAATGCGTGTGGGATGATTTGCATGAGACGCTGCTTTAAAAAAAATGATAAAAAAAATACGGGACAAATCCCGTCCAGTATTGATTCAAAACGGGACGCGCAATTTCATTCTCAAATGCGGCACGATTCCGTATTTTAAAGGACGGGTGGCAACCCTACAGTGCCAGGTAACCACCCATACAATCAGATTGTGATTCAGACTAGGAATGCAATGAATGTAATTACCCCGATCTACATACAAGGCGAAAGTCTTGCAACATTCAAAGATGATGGTTTGGGATAAATACACCATACAACATAAAAGAGCTTATGAAGCCTTGAACCAAAAAAAGCAAGATCTCAGAGATCGTAAAAAAAAAATAGGAGCTAATGTCGTTTTACTCGCTGTAGATTTTAGTCAAACATTGCCAGTTATTCCACAAGGGAGACCAGCAGATGAACTCAACGCGTGTTTAAAATCCATGCTTCTCCCACGCTCGGTTATATGTCGCGTGTTCTCGGGTAGGTACACCAAAAAATGTATACATTTAAGCATGTAATGGGCAAACAAAAAATGAGGTATACCCGAAGGCACTGCAGTAGTACTTAATCTAACTTTACTTCTTAAATGTTAATGTTTTACTGTTTAATAATTTATACGCTTCTTATATGTTGTTCAAATTCTTTTATCAAAATACCAGTGACAGCGCAATGCACGATAACATGGAGTGAATACACCATACGCATCCGCCCACGGCCGCACTGGTGTGCGCAGATAGGAGTTGATTCTACAATAAAATAAAATAAAGATAAAAAGAATAATACAATCATCACCCATAAAGCGGATAGCAGACGTGACGTACTATATGTGTACCAGATTTCAAGTCAATAGGTGAAACGGTTTGCGAGCTACAGGTGATTTAAAATCCTGGACAGACACACAAATTGCCACGGTAGCAAATTACAGAAGAAGATTTTACTGTTTAATAATTTATATTTATATGAAATGTGCTTCTTATATATTACTTCATATTCTCATATGATAATGATGTTAATGTTTATATTGATTTCTATGTTATTGAAACTGCATGTATGTGTGTATATGTATGTATATATATATATATATATATATATATATATATATATATATATATATATATATATATACACATATATATATATATATATATATATATATATATATATATATATATATATATATATACTAGCAAAATACCCGCGCTTCGCAGCAGAGAAGTAGTGTGTTAAAGAGGTTATGAAAAAAAAAGGAAACATTTTAAAAATAACGTAACATGATTGTCAATGTAATTGTGTTGTCATTGTTATAAGTGTTGCTGTCTTTTTATATATATATATATATATATATATATATATATATATATATATATATATATATATATATATATATATTATATATATAATATACACACACACATAAACATTTATATACATATACATATATATACATATCTACATATACACATCTACATATATATACACACATACATAAACACACACATAAGACTTATTGACTGAAACGGGCTTTCACGAAAAAAGTTAGGGCTTTGCTACAGGATACACCCTCCACAAGTTAACCAAGTAAAAATAAAATATATATTTCTGTTTTATTTAAACCTTTTAAGTTCATATGCATAGCCCCATTTGGCTGTTTAATTTTTTTTTCTTTCTTCAGTAATATTTAATCTCCTTAAAGAAAAAGAACATATCCATTTTACTTTTTTTGTATCTCTGTAGTAATATTTTAGTGTAAAAGAATAACCAGTATTTAAACCTTTTATGTTACTTTATACATTTATTTTACACAATGTTGAAAAATTAATAAGAAAGCTACATATTTTGGCAGCTGCTGCTTTCATTTTCAATGAAATGAAAAAAGCTCTCCAAGAGAAAACGTCAATGAAGAAGAAACAGTTTGCACTATCTAAAAAGGAGAAACCCTCATTTATAAAAGTTTGCTGCAGATGACTTAACTGAAAATAAATGAATAGTTCCTATGTGTATAATACATATTTATCTATTTGACTTATGCCTTTATTCCACCAACTTACAACATCTGAAGTACAATTTGTTACATTACTTTTGTTTTTTGCAGCACAGGCAGGTGAAGTGACTTCCTCAGGGTCACACAGTGGTGTCAGTACCAGGATTTGAACTGACAAGCTCCGGGTTTGCTGAAATATTACTGAAGAAAGAAAAAAAACGAAAATGGGCAAATAGGGCTATGCATACAAATGTCCATCCATCCATTATCCAACCTGCCATATCCTAAATACAGGAGCCAATAAGTAGATATGTATATATACAGTATATATATATATATATATGTGAATGTATGTATGTATATATCTATGTCTATATATATATATATATGTAGATATGTAAATTTGTATATGTATATATATGTTTATGTGGATGTGTATATACGTATGTATATGTAGATATGTGTATATGTAGATATGTATATATATATGTATATGTATATATATGTTTATGTGTGTATGTGTGCATATTATATATATAAAAGACAGCAACACTCATAACAATGACAACACAATTACATTGACAATCATGTTACGTTATTTTTAAAATGTTTCCTTTTCTTTTTCATAACCTCTTTAACACACTACTTCTCCGCTGCGAAGCGCGGGTATTTTGCTATTTATCTCTTTATATAAAGGAGAGTTGGGATCCGAGAGACTGTGTTTGTGTGTTTGTGGAGGGATGGAGAGTTAAGGCAGGTGTTGGAGTCACGTGATCATCTCCCCTCCCATTCACCTCATTTCATTCAATTCATCTCGCTCGAGCTGAGCTCCGCAGTTGGCGCGGTCTTGCTGTTCTTGATTTGTTTTTCACATGGCCAAGTATACGTTGCATGCTCAAGAGTAAGCTCAGCGCAGAACTTGGTCATATTACAACCGGAGGGGCGAACTGACAACATGGTATACAAAGAGATCCTTAACAAATAATTATTGGTATAATTTCCCTCAGTTTATTATATAAAATTTTAAAGCAGTACTTCGCTGCTGCGAAGCGCGGGTATTTTGCTCTATATATATGTGTGTGAATGTATGTATGTATATATGTATGTCTATATTTATATCTATATCTATATCTATATATATATATATATATATATATATATATATATATATATATATATATATATATATATATATATATGTGTAGATATGTAAATTTGTATATGTGTATGTATATATATATATGTACAGTATATGTATATATATATATATATATATATATAATGTATATATATGTATATATGTATATGTGTATATGTATATATATGTATATGTAGATATGTGTATATGTAGATATGTATATATATATATGGTTACATAACCTCTTTAACACACTACTTCTCCGCTGCAAAGCGCGGGTATTTTGCTATATATATATAAAAGACAGCAACACTTATAACAATGACAACACAATTACATTGACAATCATGTTACGTTATTTTTAAAATGTTTCCTTTTTTTTCATAACCTCTTTAACACACTACTTCTCTGCTGCGAAGCGCGGGTATTTTGCTAGTATATATATATATATATATATATATATATATATACATACATATACACACATACATGCAGTTTCAATAACATAGAAATCAATATAAACATTAACATCATTATCATATGAGAATATGAAGTAATATATAAGAAGCACATTTCATATAAACATAAATTATTAAACAGTAAAATCTTCTTCTGTAATTTGCTACCGTGGCAATTTGTGTGTCTGTCCAGGATTTTAAATCACCTGTAGCTCGCAAACCGTTTCACCTATTGACTTGAAATCTGGTACACATATAGTACGTCACGTCTGCTATCCGCTTTATGGGTGATGATTGTATTATTCTTTTTATCTTTATTTTATTTTATTGTAGAATCAACTCCTATCTGCGCACACCAGGGCGGCCGTGGGCGGATGCGTATGGTGTATTCACTCCATGTTATCGTGCATTGCGCTGTCACTGGTATTTTGATAAAAGAATTTGAACAACATATAAGAAGCGTATAAATTATTAAACAGTAAAACATTAACATTTAAGAAGTAAAGTTAGATTAAGTACTACTGCAGTGCCTTCGGGTATACCTCATTTTTTGTTTGCCCATTACATGCTTAAATGTATACATTTTTTGGTGTACCTACCCAAGAACACGCGACATATAACCGAGCGTGGGAGAAGCATGGATTTTAAACACGCGTTGAGTTCATCTGCTGGTCTCCCTTGTGGAATAACTGGTAATGTTTGACTAAAATCTACAGCGAGTATAACGACATTACCTCCTATTTTTTTTTGACGATCTCTGAGATCTTGATTTTTTTGGTTCAAGGCTTCATAAGCTCTTTTATGTTGTATGGTGTACTTATCCCAAACCATCATCTTTGAATGTTGCAAGACTTTCGCCTTGTATGTAGATCGGGGTAATTACATTCATTGCATTCCTAGTCTGAATCACAATCTGATTGTATGGGTGGTTACCTGGCACTGTAGGGTTGCCACCCGTCCTTTAAAATACGGAATCGTGCCGCATTTGAGAATGAAATTGCGCGTCCCGTTTTGAATCAATACTGGACGGGATTTGTCCCGTATTTTTTTTATCATTTTTTTTAAAGCAGCGTCTCATGCAAATCATCCCACACGCATTTTATGAAGATGCCTCCTTTCCTACTTTTGATTGGGTAATACTTGATGTCATCGTTAGTTTGATTGGTCTTTTTAACTGTCCAGTGAGGAGGGCGTGTCTTTGAAGTAGAGTCTGCAAAGTGTTGGCACTGAGATGTGGCGTCAGCGCCAGAGTTGAAGCCCCTAATGTTGCGGTCAGCAAGTCGGCTAACATCCGCCATGTGCCGTCTTTCAGTTGCGAGAAGCAGATCATAGAATGGTTGAAACTGTTGCCCCTAACGTTGCGCCACGGCGTGTGGTTCGTTTATACCTCGTGTCTTCTCATTAAACTTTTATCTCGCGAATATGTTATTGCAATCCGCAGCGGGAGCGTTTCTATAAACTTAATTTAAACTTATGTTTTACACCGTGCTTTGTTTCCCTTATGAACATGCTTGTATGCTTCACTCGCTCCCTTCTCAATTGTTTAATTAATTTTTTGCTCTTCGCTGTTTGCGGCTCTTCCGTCATTTCCCCCTACTTCATTCTTTTATCTCGCGAATATGTTATTGCAATCCTTAACGGGAGCGTTTCATTAAACTGATTGAAAATAGTTTTGCATTTACCTTTTTAGTAAAAGGCGAGCTTTTAAGCCTGAGAAATCACCCCGTAAATGCACACGTTTAATTGCACATGTGTTAATATGTATGGTTACACAGTATTAAAAGACAGTGAACAACGTCAGTTACCTTTGTTCCCGGGTTTGATAAAAGGCGAGCTTTTAAGCCTGAGAAATCACCCCGTAAATGCACACGTTTAATTGCACATGTGTTAATATGTATGCTTACACAGTATTAAAAGACAGTCAAAAATTAACGTCATTTACCTTCGTTCCCGCGTTTGACTCGTGCTGTAAATCTCTTCCTTGTTTTTAGTTCACGTGATTACGTAGGAGGCGTGATGACGCGATACGTGACTCCGCCTCCTCCATTACAGTGTATGGACAAAAAATATGTTCCAGTTATGACCATTATGCGTAGAATTTCGAAATGAAACCTGCCTAACTTTTGTAAGTAAGCTGTAAGGAATGAGCCTGCCAAATTTCAGCCTTCCACCTACACGGGAAGTTCGAGAATTAGTGATGAGTGAGTGAGTCAGTCAGTCAGTCAATCAGTCAGTCAGTCAGTGAGTCAGTGAGGGCTTTGCCTTTTATTAATATGTATAGATATATATATATAATATATATATATATATTTGTGTGTATGTCACCAAAAGGGGGTGCCCCAGACTCCAGACCCAAATGCATCCAGCAATGACAAAGATTCAAATTAAATGACTTTTATAATATAATAGTAATTTTCACAAGTTCATACTTCAAAGTACAAAGTGACCTCTAGTATGAACTCAGAAATCTCCCTCCACACACCTCCAGGCAAGTTTTGTCCTTCAACCCAACTACTGCTTTCCTGGATGAGGACAAGTGGCTTCTTTAATGTTGGACCTGGGAGTACTTCCGTAGCACTGAATGGCAGAAACACTTCTGGGTCATTCAGAAGCCTCACAAAACAGACAGCTCTTCTCCTGGCAGAACTCTCTGGATGGAAAGAAATAGTTTTCAGCTTCAGGTTCATTAAATCTCTAAAACAAGTCAATCATGACTTTAGGAAGGTACCATTTGGATTAAAACCTATAAGCAAGGCTCTCTGAACTCTTGTGAGTCTGCACATAATGATATTTCATATTAGTTCATGCTCATTCAAGTCTCTATGGATGTTCACGTACTCTTTTGCATTCATGATTAACATATTGAATGTGGAAGCAATTTCCAAGCAATGCAGGAGAAAATTGGCCAAATAATTGGTATTGTCAGGCAAGTCTCATAGCATAACATGACACTGACTTACAGGTCTTGCAGGGATAGGGCTATTTATTTTGCAGTAAATCGAGAAAATGATATACCACTCTATCACTGACTTGGCAATGAGCAATGTGATTTGTTAAGGACATCGTGTACACCTATTACAAGGTAACAAAAAAACACAAAGACTATGAATCTCTCCTACAATTTCCAGTACAGAATGAAATTCCTCTCTCTATAATTTGTCATTTCAATGAAAATCAAACATTTATGGAATTTCGTGTGGTGTAATTATTTCAGATTTTGTTTGCTTGGTTTCAAATTTCTTTAACATGTGGTTACATACAGTAGTACAAAACTGAAAATCAATACTTAATTAAAGCATCTGAAATAATTACTATTCTCTTAGATGTTTACTAATCTTACAAACATGAACAGTTTGTTTTACTATTGTGGTTGAACTGTAGCATGGGGTTGTGCTAAATACTTAAAGGGTGTGAACTTTAAAAAAAAAAATCCTGTTATGTGTTTATTTTTTACTTCTATACCATCCGCTAATGATTATCTTAAGGAAAACAGCCAATCAGCAGCCTGCTTTGAGAAGTACACAAATCCAAAAAAAAATCAGTTACATAAGAATTTGTACAGAAAGTATTTGTCTTTCATAGCCTTCCAAAGCATTAAGAAACCGAGCCACGCCAGCCCAGTTGCTCAATATGTTTGTGACTGTGTTTCTGATATGCATTATCACTTTCACCCTGTTTCAGGCTTTGAAAACCAGGAGGTTTAGAAATTTTCCACCCGGACCACTACCTGTTCCATTTGTTGGAAACATGCTACAGCTGAACTTGAGAAATCCCTTAAAAGATATGAAAAAGGTAAAGTGCAAAATACTTACCAAATATAATTTGAAATGAAAGATAGTAAGAGCATTTGTTTATTATTAAGGATAAAAAGCAAAGCAACTATTTAAAACAATTTAGGAAAGAATTATGTAAAATATTACATTTGCTAAGCACTCTACACTTGAGACATTCTTTATACACATGTTACAGTAAATTATATCTTTCCATTTAATACTAAAACATGTTTTGAAGGCACAATACACAACATGAAAAAATGATAGATGAAGGAGAATAATTACAAAAGTACTCCTTCTTTCTAGAACAGCTGTTGCAGGATTAACCTTTTAAAACAGACTGCTGTGATTTACTGAGCTACACTTTCTCTAGGTTCTACTATTTGTTGTTTCATATGGTGCAATACACATTTTCTTCATATTCTTAGCCGAACTTCTCTTTATGCTGTCAATACCGTGTTATACTTTTTGGCTTGTATTACTATTTCTGATTGTACTTTTTATTACTAGATCAATAAACTAATCACCGTTTATATGATGTTATTAGTTTAATGACCTGTAAAGCATGTTAGCGTGGTGCATGTAGTGAAAGGTATTATATAATATAAAGATTGAGTGATTCAAGCTGTATTATTGGTTCTTTTTAAAATCAATGAAAGTGGAAAGTACTAACTTAACCTTTTCACAAATCAAGTGTAAAATATTCTGTTATTATGAGAGATCTGAGATCAATATCCAGTGGTCTTTGCAGAAATTGGAGACTACATAAATAAATAAATAAATAAATAAATAAATAAATAAATAAATAAATATGGGTGATTCAACATACCCGGTTTGCTCATTCTCTGATTCTGCATCATGTTTCCCTTGCTACTCCAGCTTCCTTTAGATTGATGGTTGGCTCTGCATGGATAAGAAGGACTGAGTGCATAACTCTGTCCTACAGTACACTGACGTTCTCTCCTAGGTTGTTCTGTACCTTAAATCTGCTGCAAATGGGTTAGTCTGTCTTTAACTAGTTTAACAGGTTTAGAAAATAAATGCATGGATGGTTGCAATTTCTTAAATACAGGACTAAATGTTCTTCTAAAATATGTATCAAAAGAATGGTATTCATTATTCCTAACACAAAAATATAAATGGTAGAGATACGTCAGAACAATATTTTACTCAGCTGCTGATTCAATGTAACCTGATCACAGCACTTGTGTTTTGTTTTTTACAATTAAAATGTAAGTTATGTGAATCATACAAATCTCTTTGTAATGTGTGAAACATAATCCAATCACAAATGCAATCAATACAGCATACAGACATGAATTTTCGGAGTGCAATAGCCACTAGTCACTGCACATTTACAGCTAATTTTTTTGGGGATCTGAAATCAATGGAGCCAGCAGACTGGATTTAATGTGCTTTAATCCTTTTAGCACAGACAGGGCTTGTGAATTAGTTGTTGACTAACTGTTTTTTTCTGAGTGACCCCCTACACGCAGTCCTGTTTGATGATTTTAAATGGAACTTTAATATATTGCTCTCTTTACAGAGTAGTGGTGGCACTAGGCTGGTAAAATGCTTGTGTAGTGGATCCCCTTTGGTGATTTCAAGTTAAAACCAGGTGTGATTTTATGATAACGATTGTTTGAATTACTCCATGAAGTGTGTCAAAAGCTACAAGCTGAGCATACTGTATCTGTGATTGTGGCTGCAACCACAGCAACCATTTGTGAAAACCTTCCTCTGATACTTTTGAGACATTCCTATGAAACTAAGAAAAATAAGATCGGGACAAAGCAGCAATCTGCATGTGTGGTTTAAGGCTTCTTTAGTCTTATTGGTATTTTCTTAAACATACAGTAAGTGCATCTCTTATAGATGGGAAAGTATTACAAGCTTGCAAACCTCTGGTGTAACATTTGTTTTGCCATTTGTAAGCAGCTCTCTGAAACATATGGAAATGTCTACAGTGTGTTTATTGGGAGCACTCCTGTTGTAATTCTCCACGGGCTGCAGGCAGTAAAAGAGGCTCTGGTCACACAAGCGGTTGAATTTGCTGGAAGACCTCAGGGACTCTTAGTCAACGATATTACTGAACATAAAGGTATGTGTTTGAGTTGTATACAGATCAGCAGCTTGAAAAATGCAATACTCCCTGAAGGTTTTGGCCAAGATAATTTTATTGTAAGTGAGAAGGTACTTTTTATTCTACCATAAAGAAAGTTAATCTTATGCAGAATTCACATGACAACAATTATAAAGAATGTGTGCATAGTGATGAAAGGACTCTTTACAGAATAAAGACCAAATAGTCTTTGTAGTTGTTAGGTGAGATCAATTGGGAATTCCCAGTTTTAGGAAATGGCATTAAATGTATGCAAATTGCCAATGAGCTTGACTTACTGAACAGTGAACTCACCCTTTTTTCTCATTTCCATCTCAATGTAATTTTTTGTCCTGCCAGGAGTGATCATTGTTAACTATGGCACTCATTGGAAGGAGCAGAGACGATTCGCTCTCAGTACATTGCGCAATTTTGGCTTAGGCAAAAAATCAATGGAGGCCAGGATTCAGGAAGAGGTTGCTCATCTGACAGAGAGCCTAGAAAAGTACAAAGGTAGGTAAAAATGAACACTTCTGCTGGTCTGCAGAAAAAAAGAATGTATGTATTCAATGCCCTAAATTGAATGAATCAACTTTTGTGAACTTTAGTGCATTGGCTCCAAAGGACAAAACACATACATAAAAATAAAAATGTAATGGAAAAATAAAGAAATCACAAATAAAAAAAGATGAAAATGCAAAGAAAAATGAATGACTTGAGCAAAGCAGTATCACAGTGATCTTGATTCCATTCCCAACCTAGGGAATATTCTGTCTGAAGTTAGCATGTACCCCCGGTTTTTTTTTTAATTCAAAAACATGTGTAAGTTAGGATGAATATTAATTGTAAAGTAAATATGGCAGTATTTCCCGAAAATGGTGAATCTTAGCAATTAATGAGTAACTTTACGATGCACGGACTTAAACTATGCGTGACTTTTGAGGGTGCTACTTAGTTAATCCCGCTTTTACAGTCGCCTAAAAAAAGCATCATAAGTCCATTGGAAAAGCACATAGATTACAGCAAATTTAATATGCTACTTTATTAACAATGAGGATTGAGCTAGACTGTTAAATTAATGATCAGTCTTACAATGGAGTTTACAAATTTCTTAGTGTTACAATGCTTTTGGGAAACTCACACCAGCTATGAAAGGGTGTGAATATGCTCAGTGATGACTGGTCTTTGTTCTTGCTGTGTAACAGATGCTGCTGGAGAAAGCTGCAGCTCTACACAATCAAGTAATTCAAAACTTCAGTTCAGAAAATCAGTGGATCAATGAATTAGGTAGTTTATTAGTGTTTAAAAAATTCTATGGACCAGCATAATGCCAAAATCTTTACACAACATATTAAAAGTTGGATTAACTGACAGTGTCAGGCCTGCAGATAATTTAGTTTGCCACATCAAAAGAAAGGATAAAGTGAGGAAGAAATAGCTATGAAATCAAATAGCAGTGACAAGTGAATTTCAAAAACAGAAGCACAAGCCAATAACACCAAAAACGCACAAGTCTTTCTCACCACATCTTCAAGGGTTTTCCTTTAGCTGCTCAGGTTTTGCATGGTTCATTGGTATCTCTATATTGGTTGTACAGTATACTGTATGACTGATATTGCCATACAATGGGCTGGTGCTGAGATTCAAACTGATTACTGTTTTGTACTCGGCACAGCTGGAATGCAGCCCTGTCTCCTGCAACACTGCTGTTAAACAAAGAAGTTCAGAAAATAAATGATATTTCAAATCCTTTTTTTAAATTATCTTTCAGAGATGCATGAAAATGATTCCAGGAAAAAAACACAAAATAATATATGCATTCATTCAAACAAATTATTTTTGTGGGACTTCTTTAATATTTTGATGAGATAAAAAAAGTTGAAAATGAATGCCTTATCCCTGTTTCTCTTTGTAAATAATGTTCCCAAAACATTCAAGGTCTTCTTGTCCCTTTGCAGGTCAGATTATGAGTCCTCACACACTCCTTCACAATGCTGTGTCCAATGTGATTTGCTCTGTATTGCTGGGGCAGCGTTTCAGTTACAATGATATATCCTTTCAAGAAATGATCCATTGTGTATCAGAGAGTTTGCGGTTAATCAATGGACCCTGGTGCATGGTAAGATTTTTTTTTACATAAAAAATGAGCAGAATGCCATTGGTGGTGGGGAATGTTAGGGTGGGTATATTTGTGGATAACAAGCAGAGGCAGAAATAAATGTGTTTTCTCCAGAAAAATTCCATTATGCTAGGAAGGCTTAATTATAAATGACACTCTTTGAAAATATGGACTTAGCACTGTAGGGTGACGTACAATATCAGAGGCTGTTATATTGAAAACCAGGGTGCAATATAAGAAGAGAGAAAACATCAAACATGCAAGGCTACAAAAGAGTACAAGGGGGAGCTTGGTAATGTTTGTATAAAGGAGTTTTCAGATTCCATTACCTTTCACTGTGCTTAAGTTCTGTCCACAAAAGCAACAGAGTATGGGTACTAGTTCTTAGCAACACTGTCCTATCTATATGACTTAACAGACCAGAACAACATTAAAGAGGGTGAAGTGTTTTAATGTGTGGTGCACTGAGGATAAAATCTTGCATTAAAGAAGAGTGGCTTGAACATCTGAGGTCAAAGAAAAACCCACAGCAGACATAGTGCAAACTTATTTGGTTAGCGTCAGAAGTGAACAACATCATCATCATGATTTTGTTGGAATGTACAGGACTGACCTGCAGTGGTTGTGTACCTGTTACATTAGTGTAAGAAGTGGGATAGTCTTTTATCATAGAAGGTCCTATTATGTTGGTAGTTAAAGTAACAGGTAAAATGTAATAGATAATGTAAAGGTAGGTAATGTAAAAGGTAAGACAGTTACGGGATGAAATAGTGATGTCCTTATGTAAAAAAAATCTTTAGCTCAGTAAACTGTATTAACTATTTTTTGATCCTTTTGATGGCTAAGAAAAAGAAAATTGACATGTAGTTGGCTCAAACATGTTTTTAGTGTGTTATGATTGTGATAAACCTTTTCTGAAAATCAATATTATAAGGAGTACGGGGGAGGCATTTTAAAGGAAAAAGAGTTTTACAAGTGTGATAGCAGAGATATTAATACTCAACACTAAAGGAAACCTGGTGGGTTACCACCTAGGTAAGTTTCTTGCCTTGCCAGTCTATGCCAAAGTAGGGAAGGGTAAACCTGAAGGTTCAGTTCCAGGTGGAGATACAATTTTGCCATTTGCAAATCTTACACGTTGACTTTAGAAGTTTGATATCCCTTTGGTGACTTCTACCACCATCTCACAAAGAAGAAAAATAATGTAAGAACCTCTCTATAGCTCTGTAGGCTAAATTGCATTTTGAAAGCACAAGATTGCAGATTAGGACTCTGGAAAGACTGACCTATGAATGAACTGAAATGAATGTGTCAGAATTTTTTGTTTGGTGTATAACAGATAAATGTAGACTTACTCTATTCAGTGAGTACATTCTTATCATAAAGCAAGTTACTAGCAAAGTAAATGTATAATTGTCTACAAGAATAACACAAATAATTGATAACAGTTTTGAGTTTGTATTTTCGGGACATGTACATGCACCACTAAAATCAGTATAACGTATCATTCTTGAAATTGTACTCTGGGCAAATAATAGTTTTGTCTCAACATTACATGTTAGTTACCCAACCATATTATTAGTTTGGAAGTAGTAGAACAAGTTAGAGTTTTATGTGTACAGATGTAGAATGTGACCTTCTTTATCATAAAGATGGTCTGAAAAGATCTAATGCCCTGAGTAACATGAGATGTTCTTAGGCTGTCACGCACGCGCGATTAGGGAGCCGCGGAACGACCTAAACTGTTGCGCGAAAGCATATACCAGACGGGAATGGCGGAGTACTAACCTTTCTCTCTTTATCTCCAACAGAAAGAAAGACACAACACCGCCATGAACCTGCTGAACATGGATTCCCAACACGCCACTTCCGCCTTCCCTCTGTCTCACCCCAATGACGTCAGCAGTCCCATCATCCATCTCGGTTCCTTCCCAGCAGTGCTTCATCCATTTCCGGTCCCTCCCTCATAAATGTTCCCCCCGTCCGCCATGATGGCGAACGGTGTTATGACAGTTGTACTGTATATTCGACTGATTGCACTTTTCCCACAGTATATGGGGCCGGAAAACCCCAAACCTTTTTTTGACTTCTTGTGTCTTTTTTACAACAGTATAAAAAGCAATATGTCAGTTTATAAGCAGAAGAGGGCAAGTTTCTGTTTTACGTTCAGATAATGGTACCAATTTCATAGGAGCCGAAAGAGAGTTGCGAGAAGTACTAAAGAATTTGGATCAGATAAAGATAGAAAAGAAAATCCTAAGTAAAGGAGTAAAATGGATATTTAACACACCAACTGCATCCCATCAAGGTGGATTTTGGGAACGTCAAATTCGTAACATAAGAAGGGTTCTTAATTCTGTGTTGAAACAACAAGTTCTAGATGATGGATTGCAAACAGTTTTGTGTGAGGTAGAAGCTATTCTTAATGATAGACCCATGTCTCTAATGTCGGATGATCCCAATGACCTTGAACCATTAATTCCAAATCATCTACTGTTAATGAAAATGCAGCCACATATTTCATCTGGCATTTTCAACAAAGAAGATCTGTACTCACGACGATGCTGGAGAGAAATTCAGTATATGGTACATTTGTTCTGGCGAAGATGGACAAAAGAATATTTATCAAATTTACAGGAACTTCAGAAATGGTATGGACTAAAGAAAAGCTTTATACAAGGTGATATTGTATTAGTAGTTGATTCCACAGCTCCCAAAAATTCCTGGATTATGGGCCGTGTCTTTAAAGTAATGCCAGATTCTGAAGGGACTGTACGCAGTGCTTGTATTAAAACAAAAAGTGGTATACTGGAGAGGCCTATTACAAAATTGTGTTTGTTTTTGAAAGCACCCTAATAGTACAATATTCACTTAATTATACTATAATTATTGTCGCAGGCGGCTGGGGGGGGGCGATCTGGCTGGGACGCCCCAGAGGACCGGAAGAGGGCTTACACCTTTCCCAGACCACGTGGGGGGCGACCGCCCTGGCAGCTATGGGGACCACGGGTATAGAGCTTGGAAGCTCATTCCTGTAGGGGCCCGTGGTCACCGCCAGGGGGCGCCCGAATGCCTTGGGAACATCGGACCTCAGCACTTCCGCCACACCCGGAAGTACTGGGGGGAAGAGGATCGGGGACACCCAGAGTGCTTCCGGGTACACAGCCGGCACTTCTGCCACACTGGGGAGTACCAGTGGAAGATTGCCGGGAAGCACCCGGAGCACATCCGGGTGAGGATAAAAGGGGCTGCCTCCCTTCATTCAGGACTAGAGTCGGGTGGAAGAAGGATGAGGTCTGGGAGGAGGCAAAGAGGTGGCCTGAAGAAGAGAAGGCATTGTGTGTGTTGGCCAGGACTTTTGGGGACTTGGGGACTGAGGAGCACTATCTGTAAATATGCACTCTATAAATAAACGTGTGTGGGGTGATTTGAACGTGTCTGCCTGTCTGTGTCCGGGTCATGTTCCACATTATTAATTATCAAATAAATAGATTGGGTTATTAGGATCTATATTTGTTGTACGTGTACGGCTCTAGTTTGATAATTGATATATGCAGCCTGCATATACAATTATGGGCCAGGTAAGTAAGAGACGTAATGTAAGTGAACCTTTTAATTTAAACAACAATAGTTTCTAAATATTTTTAAATGAACCATTGTTAATTTCATGTGTTTCAGTGAGAGTTCTTGTGCACATGTGAGATATGTGTTGTGTGATTCCAGATGTGAGAGGGGGGAAATTTTGGAGCACAGAATGAAATGGAGCAATACAGACTTTGACTGTCTCTTAATATTTACCAACTCTTATAAGATTAATTTGTTATTGTTGTTTGAAATAAAGTTGTTGAACTTTTAAAAGAAGACTTGCATTAAGTCTATGCAACAAATTAATTCATTGGAAATTATATCCTGCATACAAAAGAAGGAGAAACCTCATTGCAGTAATGTTTAACATTAAATCAGAAAACTAACAAAGAATCATCTAAACGAAAAAGACAGAAGGTCATACAAGGGTTGTAAGAGAACACTACAGAAAAAAACAAACTCGAAAGTCAAAACAAAAGTGAACAAAAGTCACTATTAGTTTCAAGGAACAGGTTGAACATGTAAATATTATGCAATTTTCAGGCAAAGGCTCCCTTTGAATTTCTCAGTTTTATTTTTTCTCCCTCCCATCATGTAACCACTATGCAACAGATTTTGCTGAGCAACAGCCACAGATAAGGTGATTTAGGGTAAAATAACAGTGGTAGCACTGCTGCCTCACCTTAAGGAGACTTGGGTTCGCTTCCCAGGTCCTCCCTGCGTGGAGTTTGCATGTTTTCCTCGTGTCTGCATGGGTTTCCTCCGGGTGCTCCAGTTTACTCCCATAGTCCAAAGACATGCAGGTTAGGTGCATTGGTGATCTTAATTTGTCCCTAGTGTGTGCTTGGTGTGTGGGTGTGTATGCCCTGTGGTGGGCTGGCGCCCTGCTCGGGATTTGTTCCTGCCTTGAGCCTTGTGCTGGCTGGGATTTGCTCCAGCAGACCCCCATGACCTTGTGTTAGGATATAGTGGGTTGGATGATGACTGACTGACTGACTAACACCCAAAAGGAAGGACTAGGAGCAAGGGCACAGTCCATTCCTCACAAAACTGGTGATAGTTTTCAAGTAATTTTTGCATTTATTGTACACAGTGTTTAAATTTTATACATTTTGGATGTTTGTCTTGTACTGCTGTCTTTACTTTTCACATAGAATATATTATCCTTGCCTCTTTTTAAATGACTATTTAGGCCTGAGGTATTTTATATGCCTTCAACTTGACAGTTTGTGTATGACATATTACTTGTTTACTCAAAGATTTTTGAATTATGGACTTCCTAATAAATACACTTGTTTAAAAATGTTTGTTATGCTTCTTTTCAAGTCAGTTCTTTTTGATGTGAAAACCAGTTAAGGTTCACAACATTAGTGTGCCATGCTACAGGCTATGCAGTGCAGGCCTGACACTCGGTCACTTAAAATGGGAATCTCCTTTTTTGTCAGTTTGCTGTTGCTCCCTTCTATACAGCAGTCACTTTGGTCACCTTAAAGCTTTGATATGTTCCCTGCCTCCCCCAGAGTTCAAACAGGAAAGCTACAACAATGTTAACAAGTTGAAAATGAAAGTATCATCTCCTGCAGATTTAACAAAGACACATACACAAATATAAAATTAGTGCAGAAAACTGTAATATCAAGATTTTTATAATTTCATGCATCTTACAACTTGATTGTAAATACAGTTATAGAAATATGTTAGTCCTAGTGCAGACAGACATAATGTATTTACCGGAGGTAAGATCAGTGAATAAAGATGAATGTGTCATACATGATTTTTACGGCTTCAGGTTGCATTCTGCATGTTGTATAAATTATCCAATAGCCTGCTTAAGTAAAAGTAGAGTTAACCTTCTAGAAGTGACTTAAATAAAAGTAAATGTATTCACTCAAGTAGAGGTATTAAATTATCTCCTATTAAATATTTGTGTATCAAAAGTACATATTTAACTTATTATATCAAATAATTATACTAAGTTATATCAAATTTTCATATATTCCAAACTTGCCATTATAGGTATTATTTTAAGTTGCCTTCTGTCAGTGTTTGCACCCCCCCTTCAATCCAGGCTGTAACTGATGATATCATGCTGCTGCAACACTAAACAATATGGAGTGAAGCCTGAAAGAGTAAACTTACAGTATAATACAGTGAAGAAAAGAGCATAACAGCATCAATTTTGGGATGAGTACATACAATGAAACATAATAATGAACAGAAAAGTAAATAAAGTTACACAAGTTCATAAGAAAAACAAAAAAGGAAGGAAGCAAAACATTTATTACAAAGCTCCCAAAGAACTTATTTTTTTTAATAAACTATTGCTTGATATTAGCTATTTTTGTGGACTTTTTAATAATTTTGTATAAAATGAAACAGCTAAAGAAAATTAAAGAGCAATGGGTTAAAAAGATAAGGCACAACACTAAAAGATTTGGAGCACTAGTTTGTTTTCCCTGAATATTTGGCTGCAACAAAAAAGAATATAGTCCCACTAACAACAAAGAATTTTGTGCACAAGATCAAACTGGATTACCTCTTTCCAGATGTGAATCCATTAGTGTGACTGACAACTTTGTTGATGTAGTTTTAAATGCATTACAGACAGAAGTGGCAGGGCTTCTTGCAGAAGCAGATGTGACATTAGGGATCTTTAAGCCTTATGTCCTTAGGTCTGCAAATGAAAGCAGGGAAGATTTGAATGAAAGTGCCACCTCTCAATTTGGGGGTGGAATTGCATTCAGTACAAAAGCCCTGAAAATGTACTCTGCTCACAATAGCTCTGCTATTCCCAGAATGTCAAACACACCCCACATCTTACACTTCTGATTCTAATGACAATAGCACCACAATTTTACAGTTAGGGGTGGGCAAACTACAGGTGGAAACTGCCCACAGGCTGCTCGTAGAAGTATCTAATATTAATATCAATATTCTGGCCATTGTGAGATACTGCAGGTGGATGGTTTAAGTGTATTAATTTGCTAAGGGTTTTCACCCAAAAAGTAATTAAAGCTTTTGCCAAAGGAATAATGACAGTCTGTAGAGGGTACATGTGTATGTTTTTAGCTGCTTGCTTGCCTGTGTCTTCCATGTTTATTTTTAAAGAATACAAATTTGCAAATGATGATTTTATCAGCAATGGATTTTGTTGACAGCAGTACTCCAGAACCAGAATTATGGGTGTCACTTTGGTTCTGTGCATAAGTCAGTCTAAGTAGTATGGTGTAGCAGGTCCACAGCTCAAGTCAACAGGGCCACTTTTTAAATAAATAATTGCCGCACTCACAGCTTAGAGAGGGGGCGTGGTAATGTGGCCGGAAGCGGTTTCCGGGGGAAATTCTGATGCGGGCGGTCCTCGCTTAAGTGCACAGGTGAGGAGTCGTCCGCATCCGTAATTGGTGCCGGTAGCTGCTAATTGCCACCACGTCCCCGTGATAAATAGAAGCACGAGGTGGCTAGGAGGAGAAAAAAAAAAGAAAAAGAAAAGGAAAGGAAAGGAAAAGAAAAGAAAATACAAGATGAATGGAGGTTGCAGGTAGAGGAAGGTGCAGGCTCGCACTGATTGCGGGCAGCTGAGCAGTGAGCCTGGGTGTTTGGTCGCTCCTGCTGAGCATTTAGTGAGGTGAGGTGATTTAGTGACTGACCAGAAGGAGGATGGCTCTCCGCATAAGGCCAAGAAGGCAGCGGGAGTCGGGACTTGGGACGTGAAAGCCCCAGCATGAGTGCCCTGGTCGCTGGGGAGCCCAAGTCACAGTTTGGTGAAGCCTACTGGAGCCAGGGATCGGCAGGGTGAACAGACCACAAGGAGAAGGCAGTAAGAAGATCAGCTGCAGGTAGAATACCTCCCCTGGTGCATAGCCTGGATGGAAGAAGCAGGGGAGTCACCAGTAGAAGAAAGGGACCGGGATTTGTTTAAAAGGACAGCTTCCAGCCATTGTTTTAACCTCAGTGTTTTTAAAGGTTTCTTTTTCTATTGGATTTTGACCTCCACCTTTCACCTATTTTATGGATTATTTAATGACGTATATTTAAAACACTGTACTATTTATTTGAACACTGTTTTTTTTTGTTTTAAATAAAAGCCCTTTGTACTTTTTGCTTCATCCCCTTGCTTTGTTGTGCCTCACTGTCTAACTCATCGGTGACATTACTGCCGGTTTTGGGTTCAAGATCTCCCAGAGGCTGGATGAGAGCATGCAGATGAACCCGCATCGTGACAAGCACTGTCTCTTACAGAAAAAAGAAAGTTAAAAGCACATTGATCAAAACAGATTATTCCTGTACTTGCCATACTTGCAGCCCATGATTCCTTCCTCATGATTTTGAATTTTGCTTTCTGGAATTTGGGTGCAATTTTTTATTAATATGAATAATGTCATGGAAGTCTTGCAACTGAAATGACCTGACCTCCTGGGCAACTGGGCTTTTTAAAAATAACTTTACCAAAGTTTGTTTGCTTGATTTCTACAGACTGCACAGTAATCCTAAGCTTTGCAAAACTACTGTGCACAATGCATCATTATTAATCATTAATTTCAGTTCTGAAAAGGTATTTTAACAACTGCATATTACTAAAAGCAAGTACAGAAATGTACTAACAGATGCAAATATTTTCAATAAATTTGTGCAACATTCAGCAAGTCACATAATAGTAGCTGTGTAGAAGCAAGCAGATTTCTGTTTAGAACCAGAATAATGGCATATAATTATTTTGAGACTGGTGTTTGAGCATTGCTCTTAATAGCTCTTAATAAAAAGTTTTAAAATTAAGTAATTTCTTAAAATAATTATTATTAAACTTAACATTTGTCATTAACACAAGTGCTATTTTATCTGGGTTCACTGGCATACCAAGATTTTACATGGTCTGCTGTATGAGTTGTTATTGACAGTTCAACTGGCTTCCAAAAAATTTTGCTCACCTCAGCTTTAGACTAAAAGTAGAGAAAATGGTGAGAAATGGGATTGATTTGCGCCCAATTCCTATCTTTGCCTTAGGCCTGCAAATTATTAAATCCACCCCGATTATAATATATTTGATCTAATTTCTTTGCACTTGAAGCTATCTTTGCCAAGAAAAAAATATGACTACATCTTTCATAAAAAAATAGTCCAAACATTGTTTTTAAGTATTTGGTGTGCTTTTTCAGTAAGTATTCTCTCAACAATACTCCAAATTTGCCACAGTTATCAGTAGTAGGGCATCTGAAAAGCATGATATAGCCAAAAATGTAGGGAAATGTACAACTTGTTTATCTTTATTTAAGTATTGTTAAAACAACCTTGTTTTATTGTTTCAGCCTGCATCTTTTGAAGTGCATTACTGGCCCTGCTTAAGTTTTATCTGTGCATTGCAGTCCTGGCTAATAGACCAGTCCACACTGACACACAAGGTCTTTTACAACGTAAATCTTTTATTATGTCTTTTATTATATCTTCTATACAATAGTCATTCTGGTTGGTCAAAAGCTTTTATATGTATTCATTACATTTTTGGAATGAAAATTCTGGTTGATCAATGCCAGAAATGTCCTTTATATCTGAAAACTTCTCTAACATTAACTTACCTAAATAATATCTGTCCCGGTTTTGTCAAAAGTTAGTGAAACATGTGAGTTGTTTATGTACTATTCGAGTCAGAAAAAAAAAAATCAGTTAAACAATGGGATGCTGATTCCAGGTCAGTGTCAGCTGGCATCAGATCACTGTGATATTCTCTGACAACATCATCATCTGAGCAAAGAGTGCCATATTGATTTAAACATTAAATAAAATAACAGCCTCACAACTACCTGCTGCTCATGAAAATATATTGGCTATAAACTGCCTAAATTAAAACAGCAGCACCTCAAGATTAGTACCAAACAGCTTTGAGATGAAAAAGGACAAGACATGATAACCCGGAAAGAACACAGAGACTATGCACACTGCATGACTTGAACACAAGGCTCTGTCCAATAGCAGCGCTAACTACTATTAGTCAGGTGTTTGATGGAAAGTGTGATACCAGCATATATTTGAAAAAAACCTTTTCTAAAAGCTATTTCTAAATATCAGGAATGTGTGCCTCTTTGAAACAGGTCTACCAACACTGCTGGCTTTTTTACACAAAGTAGAAGCTACACATTTAACACTTGTTTGGTGGCTTTTTCAATGGTGGAGGAAGATCAACGAGTGCCTCATAGCCCCAATGTGCATAATGTATTTCTGATATTTCTCTTTTTTTTAATCACAGTGGCTACAGCAAATGGCACTGAACTTCACTTTTTGTTGGTTTACACTTCAAGGATCAAGGATCTTTTATTGTCATTCCAGCATCCATATGTAGTAACAAAATTTGGTACTCAAGTCATGGTAATTAAACAGTGACTATGATAACCATATTAAAAAAAATCATGATAAAGGTATAATAATAAACACAATAAATAGAACAAAACAACATTAATACGTAAATTCAGTAAGATAACTATAGCTAAAGAAATATTATCGATATAAAAAATATTATTGCAGCATACCCTGTAATTAGCAGCAAGTAAAAAAAGGGTAGCAGCAAATAGTTTAGTACATGAGATTACTAAAAGAAAATGCAAAGTGTAGTACAAGTCACACAGAGTATACAGTCAGATTTACTGATGATGTATTCATTGGTTTAATAACATCTAGAAGAAGTTGTTCCTCAAACTGGTACTGCTATCCCATATGATGCGCAATCTCCTTCCCAATGGGAGGGGGGCAAACAGTCCATGTGTAGGATGAGCGACATCTTCCATAATGGAGGAGGCTTTACTTTTGCACCTGCCGTTGTAAATGTCCTGGATACTGGGTAGACTGTTGCTGATATTTCGCTGTGTAGACTCAACCACTCGTTGCAGTGCTTTTTTGTGTGCAGCCAAGTGGCTGCTGTATGACACTGTAATACAAGTGATGAGGATGCTCTCTACCACACACGTGTAGAAGGTGGTCAGAATATAGGGGCACAGACCAGCCCGCTTCAGCCTCCTCAAGATGTAAAGGCATTGGTGGGCTTTCTTTACCAGACAGGCTGTACTGTAGCTCCAAAAGATGTCATTTGTAATATGTACTTCATACAATTGGGTGGCACGGTGGTGCAGTGGGTAGCGCTGCTGCCTCGCAGTTGGGACACCTGGGGACCTGGGTTCGATTCCCGGGTCCTTGCTGCGTGGAGTTTGCATGTTCTCCCCGTGTCTGCGTGGGTTTCCTCCGGGTGCTCCGGTTTCCTCCCACATTCCAAAGACATGCAGGTTAGGTGGATTGGCGATTCTAACTTGGCCCTAGTGTGTGCTTGGTGTGTGGGTGTGTTTGTGTGTGTGTCCTGCGGTGGGTTGGCACCCTGCCCAGGATTGGTTCCTGCCTTGTGCCCTGTGTTGGCTGGGATTGGCTCCAGCAGACCCCCGTGACCCTGTGTTCGGATTCAGCGGGTTGGAAAATGGATGGATGGACTTCATACAATTGCCAAGGAAAAGCTTGAAAGATTAAGTGAGTAATAAAAAAAACCAAATGGTTCTCGTTGTTAATAATGAGAAAAATATTCACTAAAAAAGTTCCGGTTGCTCATGCATACAGCCACCCAAAGGTAAACCATGGACAGGGTAAGGCCAGTAGAGCTAGGAGCCTTTTATTTATTTTGTACATCTGGTGGGGCAATGACACACTGGCTCTTAATGCAGAAACACTACTGATAAATAAAACCATTGATTCATTCTCCTCTGAAATTGATTTGAAATTACATTAAGATATCATTTGAAAATGTAATTACTGATTACGTAAGTTAAATTAAATCCAATTAAAAATGATCACCATAAATAAAATTGGTCAAGTACATACAGTATTCTAAGCTACAGTACATGAAAAGTCAATATTGATAAAAAGGTTTGTGGAGGGAGTATAGGAATGATAACATTATTAACCTTTTCATTCTGATGTCAAGTAAGCAAGAATGTTAATAATAAAACCCTGTGAAGCAAAACCCAAAAAGTCCCTGTGGGTCCCAAAGCCCAATGGGCCCTTGTGCAGCTGCATATAGTTACAACGCTATAAGCTACAGTATGTGAGTATTCCATGTATACTGTACTTTCAGTGTTGCACACAAAATAGTTAACACTTCATTCAGTTCCAGTTGTCCATTTGTGACCCTCAATCTTGCTTCATCTACATTAAGGTCTTGCTTTAGTTTTAAAATTGCTGCGTGTTAACCTTTGTCTCTCTTATGTGGAAATTACATGGATCTTCTCGTACAATCCTGGCCATTCTTCTGTCCAACTCCATTCCCTGCTACTTCACAGATTTACTCACTCAGCATTATAAATTCATCTTCAAGCAGTTCTGAACTCTCAAAATCTATTGCTCTGTATTACTGTATGTCTAAATTCCTATCTAGGTCTATAGCACCTTATTTGGTTTAATTTTATCTTACCCTGGCAGTGAAATCAAAAGCACAAATAGAACACTTACTCCTCTAAAAACTTCAACATACTGCATAATTCTTCTTTCACACTGTCCAACTTGCTGTTATCTTATTTAAGTTGCTAAATAAATATTGCATTTACATGTGAGCTGAACCAGCTTTCCTATTGTTTTTGAGTTTTTTAAGCTTGTTTAGTTTTGTCTTCTAAAGCCTATAAGGTGAGCTTTGATGCCCTCTTGTGGAGTCCCTGTAGAAGATTTATATTTGATCATTCTTCTGCAGCTTTGACCTCTGTAATGTTTCAATTTGCTTAAAATGTAAGCAGTTATTTTTTTATTCAAAAGAAAACGTGAGAAATAACTCACAGTATACTGTATGTAAACATATGAAAATCATTGTTGTATTATTAAATAATCACTGACCTTCTACACTTTACAGTACTTTTTTTTTTGTTTATTATTTCGCCTTATACAATTTCTTGTATTAGGAATTTGTTAGTTTTTGCATACCCCTTGGGGTCAGAGCGCAGGGTCAGCCATTGTACAGCGCCCCTGGAGCAACTGAAGGTTAAGGGCCCAGCAGAGTAGAATTTCTTTTTGGCATTGACGGGGATTTCTAACCGGCAACCTTCGGGATACCAGCGCAGATCCTTAGCCTCACAGCCACCACTCCGCCTTTAATGTGCAGCATAAGGATGTACCATCCTTTCAAACACTGCTAAATATCCCTTCATGTAACCTAATAACTATTTCATTTTCAAGTTATGTCTTTACTAGCTGCGTGTGCTCTTCGGAACAAAAAACAACCCGAAGACTCCTCAGCAGTTTTACTGTATTCGTAAACTTGGAGATGCGTCAGCTAATTCTTAAGAATTTATGGTGCAGAGGCCATGGAATGCGGTATCCGTCAATAAGGGCGCGCACAAAAAGGCGACCTTCAAAAGGGCGACCTCAATTGGGCGCAGCGAATAAAAGTGCACATAAATAAAAGCGATCTTCAAAAGGGCCCTTTTGAAGCTCGCCTATATTTACGGGCGCCTTTATTCGGCACTCAATTGAAGTCGCCCTTTTGAAGGTCGCCTTTATTTACGCGCACCTTTATTTGCCGTGCCCAATTGAGGTCGCCCTTTTGAAGGTCGCCTTTTTGTGCGCACCCTTATTGAATAAAACCCTGGGAGAGGGCGACGCAGGGCACACTTCTATGGGATAGATCGGCGTGTTTGTGTTTACTTCTTTTTAATATCAGTAAAATAACTCTCACACAAATAATAACAATTCGTAAGGGTGCTATAAAAATGGCGTCCACAAACTAAGTGATTGGTTCCTGTATTATAATATGTTCTGTGGACAAACATTATTTCCATATCGCGTGGTCATACGTAATTTCTGTTTCATACATAATTTCCATATCGCGTGGTCATACGTAATTTCTGTTTCAAACGCGAAAAGAATTTTATATATATATATATAGATAGATTACAGTGAGTAATTAACCATAGTAAAAAATAGTAAAAGGTAAAAAATTGAAAGAAAATTATGTTTCATGTTGCATTAGAGGTATTTGTTGCGTTATCTGTTTTCATTCTGTTTGGATTTGAAATTAGTACGCAAATATTTTTTAAGTAAAACTTCAGTAAAAACAATATTTGAAATGAACTTTTTGTCAATATCGCACTGAATTTTGCCATTTTAACTGATCGTTAAGTTTCATGTTAATTCGTTTGACTTCATCGTTTCTCGGAATGCCCGTGTACTCATTTCTTCTTTTGATATCCCTTGGGGATGAAAATTTTTCAATAGGATTTGGACATAATAAGTCTTCTTCTATTGGGAACTTAAAGTGAGGAAAACTTAAAATTTATAAGAGCTGAGAGCACAGAAACTGTGTCTGACAAAAGCATTCACATGAATGAGAGGTAGAAGACCGTGGGCATGGGCTGTTAACTGTAAATGGTTCAGAGGAGGGCGGGACTTGAAAAAATCTCTTGGCAATAGTCTTGTCTTGTCTCAAGATTTTCTTTTATAATAGAGATATAAAATGTTAATTTAATTTTAAAAGTGAACAAAGTAACACCTTTTGCATGATGCTGCCAAGATAGACCTTGGCCTTAAAGTGGATTAACCTAGTTTGATAATGCTATTAAAGTACCTCGGGTTTATCTATGTTTTTTTAACAGATAATAAGGTAGAGGTCCTGAATATCAGGTTTTACAAGTGCTACAAGTTTGCTTTGCTAAATAACAAACAAACTGGTTTACTTTTGTTTTCATATAAAGGGTGTTAGGAAGTGGTCATGGCTGTCATCTTGTACATAGTATCCTAGATTATAATTTATACCCAGTTGCTGTTTTATGTGAACTTTTTACATTCTTCGTATGTTGGCATGAGTTTTTTCTTTCCAGGTACTTTTGCATTCCTTCCATATTACAAAGACATGTGTGTGTTAGGTTAATTGGTGACAGGAAATTGGTGTGTGTGTGTGTGTGTGAGTGGGGACCCAGAAAAAGACCAGTTCTACTTCCGCAGTAGGTTCCTGCCATGTATCCAGTGTTGCTGGGATAAACTGCAGCCACCTGCAACTATTCTTTGTTAATTATTTTTCTTTTTCTAAAGAATTTTCAACCCCTGCAAGGAAGCCAGGTACCTTAACATATGGTTTTGGGGGATGGCAGGTGTTAAGATTGTCTTTGCCCCATTGGTCTGAAGCATGGGCTGTTTGGAATTGGCTTCTATCAGAAGCTTTTAAAGTATCATATGTCCTGTTGGCTGTAGGGGTTGGACAGAGAATCTATAAATCTGCTTGTTCAACCCACATTCTCTCTCTCTTACTAACCTCTGATCATGAAGACCAAACTGATGAACTGAAAGGACAACACAATGGAGACCATAGCTCGGCAGCCATATTTGAACAGGCTTGCGGCCTGTTCTGAAGAAAGCTGAGCACCAATGATGCCTTAACTAGAGATATTTTAAATAACTACCAGTCTGTGTGCCGCCTGAAACTACACATCATCATTAATCTGGTTGTATGGTTGCCAATATTCAAATGTACTTTGCATATTGTTATTTTTTATGATATTATCAATAATACATTGTTTATGTGTAACGTAACTCCTGCTTGTCTCTTACTACACCTAATTGCCTGAGGTTATAGAGATTGAAGGGAAGGTAAGGAGTTATATGGTACAATACCTTATAAACAGTGGTAAGTCTGTGAGATTAGAGGCATTCTGACAAAGGCTACAATTTTAATAATACAATAGGGGAAAGTAGAGCAATACATTACTCTACCAAGATAAAACATATGGCCAAGGAACGATTTGGCATAACGGAGAAAAGGGGTAATGCTTGAACAACAACTAAATAGGATGGAGAGGGTAATATTGTGGTTGAGGGAAGAAAATCAAGACTCTAAGCAGGCAGTTTAAAAGAGCTAATGCTGATGAAAAGGAGGGTACTAAAGATCTGACTAGGGAAAATTAGTGGGCAATTTGCAGATTAAGAAGGACTGAAAAGTTACGGAAGCTGAGGAAGAAGAAAGAGGTCAGGCAGGCACAGTTTATAAAGGATCCATATGAGTTCACCAATGCCTGAGAAGAGCTCGATATTAGGGCACCAACAGGAACAGAAGTGCAAGGCATAGTACAGAAGGCCCGGGACCAAGTGGCATACCTTATAAAGTATTTAAGAGATGCCAAAGCTCCTCTGCAGGCTTTGAAACTCGCAAAAGGTGTGGGTAAGGGTGTGATTCTGTCATCCTGGAAAAGAACAGAGGGCTACTTTGTACCAAAGGAAGCTGACTCTTCAGGGATCAGCCAGTTCCATACCATTTCTCTCCTAAGTGTTCAGTGTAAGATATTTTTTTCTGTCCTGGCCAAAAGGTTGACTACTTATATGGTGAAGAACAACTACATTGACACATCAGTCCAGAAAGGTGGCATTCCAGGCTCTGCTGGACACTTAGAACATGTGGGTGTCCGTTAACCAGCTTATCCATGAAGCAAAGGAAAGCAAAGGTAATCTAGCCATAAATTTGTCTATGGAACACTACCATATTAACACACATATCAGGGGTATTATCACTAGATATACTGAGGGATTCAAGATACGATTAAAGACAGCTCACTACATAACCCTAATAACAGATTAGGAAGAGGGCATCATAACGGGTTGTACTATCTCCCCATCTTGTTTATCATGGGAATGGATCTCTTTATAACAGGGAATCCATGGGGCCGATAATGAAGTTTGGCACTTGCTAGCCTTCAATAAGAGGCTTTATGGATGACCTAACTATAACAACTTCATTCCATGTACAAGCAAGATGGGTCCTGGATGCACTTGATGATTTGGTAATGTGGGCAAGAATGAAGTTTAAATCAAAAAAGCCAAGAAGTATGGTGATCAGAAATGGGAAAGTGACCAGCAAGTTCCAGTTCCATGTCCAGGGGGCAGTTATACTATCAATTGAGGAAAACCCAATAAAATGCCTAGGGAAGTGGTATGATACCTCTCTCACTAACAAAACCAATGTAACCAGGACAGAGAAACAGGCGGATGAATGGTTGAAGAAGACAGAGACAGGAAAATACAAGGCCTAGCTCTTCTGGCATGGTCAGCTACCAAGACTGGTTTGGCTACTGACAACTTATGAAATGGCTCAGAATGGCACAAAATTCCACTAAGCTTCATTGTCAGCAGGGCCATATATCAAGTCTGGTCAGTTGCAGATACCCTTGTCTTCAGTGGTTGAGGAGTTCAAGCTGGCAAAGTGAAGGGGTGTGTTGATGTACAGACAATCTAGTGACAGAAAAGTCAGAGGTGCAGGCATCACCACCAAAATCTGGATGTAAGTGGGCAGCAGGACACGACTGCTATACAGGTGGAAAGTAGTTTAAGAAGTTAAAGGATGTTTTTGGGAACCTGTGCTTGGGGAGACAAGGGCTTGGAACCACTGATTTCCAGCAATGGGGAAAAGCAGACCAAAAGCAAAAGAGAGATATGATCCAAGCCAAGGTCCAATGACTAGAGGAGAAGGGCGAAGGGCAAGGGTTGTGGAACTTGGGTCACAATGAGCCTGGATGAAGTGGGGCCTGACAAAAAATGGAAGATCACATGGCTAAAATTTAGAAGGATGGAGCCCTTTCTTATTTCTTTCCTGCTCCGATCAGGGTACAATACATTGCCAACACCAACTAACATGAACAAGTGGGTAATGAGGGAG